>NC_069510.1:149957375-150029875 GCF_027579735.1 Bombina bombina | reverse complement strand
TATGCGCACATTTCATTACGAGGCCTGGCTAGCAGCTTGAGCAGAAGAGCAAGCACGCAATCTTGCATAGTTTGCTGAAATTCAAATTTCTCCTTTGTCAGCACAAACAATTTAATTTGATGTTTTCACTCCTGAGTAAGCATGGAGTACCTCTTAAACCCCTTGCGAGAGATAAGAAAGCTTTCCATCAGCAAATGGACTTGCATGTCAGTTATTATTTCATAATAACAGACAAAGCTGTTCGGCCGCTTACCATTCATTTTCTTAGTGACTCCGTGAAACGCGTATCCTTTTGAAATAGAGCAACTTAACCATCAATTATTTATAACATGTGCACGGGACTGAGCAGAGCAGTTTAAGCTTGGCACTAACCCACTATAGAGGGCACTGCTTACTGTACTTATATAAACACACACCTGGCACTCCAGCTTTCCTATAGCAAATGTATTTGTCACATTACACAGTTGATTCAGACGTCACTTTGCTGTTCCCAGTGGACAAATGTATTTTTTTACTACAAATAAGTGTGCAAAAAAGCATTGTAGCACATACATAGAACCTATTCAATAAGGGAAAACTTGTTTCTGAAACGCTCAAGTGCAACAGTGATATAAAGAGTAAATAATATAACCCAACTAAACCTGTATTATCATCCCTAAAAAAAAGTAAGGAATTTAAATGCACAAATTACACGCTAACTGGTTGGGTCATGTCTGTGCTAAAAGGGACATGAAACCCAAAATATTTATTTTGTTATTTGGATAGAACATACAATTTTAAACACCTTTCTAATTTATTTATATTATCATAATGTGCCTAATTCTCTTATCGTTTGCTAAAGGAACAGCATTGCACTAATTGCAGCTAGATGAACACAACTAGTCAGCCAATCACAAGAGACAAATGTGTGCAGGCACCAATTACCAGCTAGCTCCCTCTAGTGTAGGATATGTGTGTGCTTTTTCAACAAGGGATACCAAGTGAACGAAGCACATTTGAAAATCTGAATCAAGCATGTTTTTTTACTTTTCTATCCCTTTAAAATTGATGAGGTTTTAACCTTTGAAATGCCAAGAAAGATTAACAGCACCTTGACTTGACTCCTTGTGTAGTAAATGGATCAGATTCTCATGCAATACTATAGCAGATTCTAGGTGAAGCACACTGGTTGCATTCTACAGGCAAGTGGTCCTTGAAACAAGTAGTGGAGCAGCAGCCAGCTGGGTGATTGGATTGTTGTCACGGCACCTTATTTCTTGCTGAAATGCGTAGTGGAGCAGCAGGCAGCTGGGTGATACAATTGTTGTTATAGCACCTTATTACTTGCTGAAATGCATAGTGGAGCAGCAGCCAGCTGGGTGATCCGATTGTTATAGCACCTTATTACTTGCTGAAATGCATAGTGGAGTAGCAGCCAGCTGGGTGATACAATTGTTATAGCACCTTATTACTTGCTGAAATGCATAGTGGAGCAGCAGCCAGCTGGGTGATCCGATTGTTATAGCACCTTATTACTTGCTGAAATGCATAGTGGAGCAGCAGCCAGCTGGGTGATCCGATTGTTATAGCACCTTATTTCTTGCTGAAATGCGTAGTGGAGCAGCAGCCAGCTGGGTGATCCGATTGTTATAGCACCTTATTACTTGCTGAAATGCATAGTGGAGCAGCAGCCAGCTGGGTGATCCAATTGTTGTTACAGCACCTTATTACTTGCTGAAATGCATAGTGGAGCAGCAGCCAGCTGGGTGATACAATTGTTGTTACAGCACCTTATTACTTGCTGAAATGCGCAGTGGAGCAGCAGCCAGCTGGGTGATACAATTGTTGTTACAGCACCTTATTACTTGCTGAAATGCGTAGTAGAGCAGCAGCCAGCTGGGTGATACAATTGTTGTTACAGCACCTTATTACTTGCTGAAATGCGTAGTGGAGCAGCAGCCAGCTGGGTGATACAATTGTTGTTACAGCACCTTATTACTTTCTGAAATGCATAGTGGTGCAGCAGCCAGCTGGGTGATCCGATTGTTGTTACAGCACCTTATTTCTTGCTTTGTTTTGACTTCAACATCTACTTCCATTTTTAGCATTTCTTCTCTGTGACTATATGTCTGTTTTATTGATTGATACAAAGTGAATATTTTATTTTTGTTATACCTCTTGTTGTCTATCGTCTCTCAGCCCTGTGTTAAAGGTGTACTTGGGTACTACCTTGGAACACCGTTCTAGTGCGACTGTTTGGCGTTTTATTTATATATTTAGAAAGCGGCTCCATAGGCAGACTTTATGTTTAAACATTGTCATCCAATGTAATATTTTAATTGCATTTATCCACAATAGTGCTCTCTTATTTTTCATGCATTTAGTATTCCTGGTGACAGTTATCCAAGATATATATGTTGAATGCTTTTGCCACAGGCTTACATTCCTGGCACGTGTCCACCATTACATCAAGATCCTGGCTTGAAAACACCTGAAAGGTGTAGTCCTGTGATCAGAAAGAGCTTGTAGAGACATAAGCCGAGGTAATTAAGTCTAGTATTGCTACCTGTGAATATGCTGACTTCCAATCTATAAAACATGAGAACTAAGCACAGCTACTTGACATTTTGTCATAGACCAGAAAAACAGGTATGCTCCATAGGCTTGAATGCCATATAAAGGTCACTTCTGTTTTTTGAACTAGTGATATTTTTGGTATCTTTTTCATAGTACAAGAAGGAACTATAAAAGCTAACAAATAACCGATCTAAAGGACAGTTCTAGAGCTGGGGTTGAAAATCTGTTTAACATTTAAGAGCCACTAAGAATACTTAGGAGTCAGACAGTGTAATTTGTATATAGATTTATGGAGAATAATCCAAAACTTTATAAGCCAGGGGTAAAATTCTAGGAGCTAGTGGCCCCCCTGGTCCTGGGTTTCTTGAGCCCTGGTCTAGAGACCTTATCTTCAAAAGAGGTGAGCCAATAAGAAGAGGCATTTATGTGAAGTCACCACTCTCTCCTGAGCCTACCTAGGTATGCGTTTCAACAGAGGGCAACAAAGTAAATTAGATAACAGAAGTAAATTGGAAAGTAGCTTAAAACTTCATCATGAAAGAAAACAATTTGGGGTGTATGACCCATTAACACATTGACAGTTGCAAGTCCTGATTGGCTACAAATACATAACACAGAGGTAAAGTTTGTTCTAGTCTACGGGAAGACTGCAGAGAAATGCTGTTATTTACAGGTGTTTATTGTTCTGTTAAGAACAGCGGCGCACCTCCGGTAGCGCTACCTCCGTCATACATACTCTGTCGCTCCTCTGTGCAATGAAAACACAGTAAGCAGATTATCAGAGAACTGACTGGATCGTACAGAAGTGCTGCAATCAAATGACCCCTATTTACTGGCCTAATCAGTAAAAAACACAACGCTACATTGAATTAGCGCTGCGGAATCTGTTGGCGCTCTACAAATAACCGATAATAATAATAATTGAACAGTATCAGATTGTCAAATGTTTAAATTACAATTTTGTCCCCTTTTCCTTTAATCTGACAAAGATTCCACTGAGTAACGGGCGACAATAAAACAGGTGATTAAAAAGGGAATGGGCAAACAAGGCTGTATGGAACCTAGGACTACCTAACTGTTTCCACACAGCCTTGTTTGCACAAACTTCTATAGTATATACAAACTATACTTAAAAGAGAAATAATACTCAGGCTGCATTACTTTCAAGTGATTTAGCATATAACTACAAAAAGCTGACAGGAAAATATCACCTGAGCATCTCTAAGTAAAAAAGAAAGATATTTTACCTCAAAATGTCTTCAGCTCACCGGAGTAAGTATTCTGTGAACAGTTTGAGCTGCTGTAAAGCTGAAAGGACACTCTAGCCAATCAGCATCAGCAGTGCTGAGGTCATTGCTTTGCTGTGATCTCAAGAAATTTCACAGTAAACTTCCTTAAACTGAATAGGAAAATAGCATGACTGTGTCTGCACATGCCAGATGCATGCTCTCTAGCAAGTCCTGGGACTAGAATCCTGATTGGATGCTTAACGTCCTTTACAGTGGGGTGTGAATACTTAGGACATTTCAGGTAAAATATCTTCCTTTTTTACATAGAGATGCTCAGGTGATATTTTCTAGACCGCTTTTTATAGTTATGCTGCATCAGTTGCAAGTGCTATAGCATTTGGGTATAATGTCCCTTTAAGAATATGATATAGAAAAGCTGTGTAAGCATAACCCAGTAGAAGAAATTACACCCCCAGTGGGAAGTAGAAGTGACAAATAATAAAATGTTAATTTGTTCTCTGTAAGTATTGGGCTTTGATAGATATAAATAAAAAGAAGCATATGTGTGTACAGAAAGTGATAAAATAAAGAGATCCGATTTCCCTGCAAGCTCAACCAATTTGAACCAAACCAACTATTTCATATACAAAAATACAAAACCCAAAGAGGCAATTTCTTATGCATTTTATAATCTGCAGCTGGTATAAAAAAAAGTCATTGGAACAACAATGTTACAGTACACTGCCCTTTAAGGATATAAAAGTATCTCTCAGTTTGGATAATCTGTTCACAGTATAAAAGAGGAAGGACACAGTTAAAGACAAACACCAAGTTACTCTAAACATACATAATTCAGTGGCCGTATTTAAATACCTAATTTATTATCCTTTTAATGGGCACACCACGCGGCTGATTTTACAGACCACCTTGCTAGAATGTGAGTTAAAATTAGACTTTTTTTCAATGCAGGTTGCCCAAATTATCATTAAATAAATTTATGTTAAATTCTGCAATTAATTTGTCTATCTAGTAAACGTTATCACTGTTTTAGTGTTTTCTCTGCACGTGCATGTGCAGCATAGCTAGATATTCTCAGTGCACCAGTATTTTATATACTGCAGCTGCTCAGAGCACCAGTGGGGCTTGTATCATGTCAGCAATTAACAAACTGAGTCATTACCAGGTGGTACAAGCACCTTAGTGCTGTGTGTAAAATGCTAGTGCACGGTGCATACTTTTGCAACAGCTATAGCTTTTATTAGAAGCATTTCTGCTAATAGATGTATATTACACAAATGCTTCTATTCAAAACTGAGATGCATCAATGTGGATTCCAGTTTTGGCTGAATGTCCCTTTAAGTAACGAATAACAGTAAATATTATAATATTGCAAATTACCGCCCCTCACCTGGCTACTTCATAATACCACCAGGCTGGCAACATTTGTGTTGGATACAATTGTAATTGCATAGTATTTATATGAAAAAAATGAAGATGATTTGGGTATTTATATATAATCCTAGGACACTACAGGACCTAATGACAGATTGCACATGACTACTTATTGTTCCTGCACAATCAAGGCGCAGCACTGCCTCCTCTGGACACATGTAAGAACTACACCTTGTAAAGTCCACTGATAAGTTATTTATATACAGTAGATATCAGAAGACAAGTCATGCTTTGCAAATGATCCGCATAGGATATGTATGTATGCGTGTCCCTGATTGGCTTACAAGAATTATACATGTTTGGAGATGCATTACAATGCACACTGGACTATGTTTTATCCATTTGCAAAGGTTAAACACATAACTGAACTGTACAGTTAAAGGGACACTAAACCCAAAAAATGTATTTCATGATTCAAGTAGAGAATACAATTTTAAACAACATTCCAATTTACTTCTATTATCTAGTTTGCTTCATTATTTAGCTATCCTTTGTTGAAGAAATAGCAATGCAAATGGGTGAGCCAATCATACGAGGCATCTATGTACAGCAACCAATCAGCAGCTACTGAGCATACCTAGATATGCTTTTCAGCACAGTAATATCAAGAGAATAAAGCAAATTAGATAATAGAAGTAAATTAGAACGTTGTTTAAAATTGCATGCTCTTTCTAAATAATAAAAGAAAAAATTTGGGTCTCATGTCCCTTTAAGTATGCAGGGCGCTTTCCAGCCTCACTGCGGAAGTGCGGGGGGGGGGGGGGGGGGGAGAGCACAATTTTCAGAGCTAAATTATAAGAAAAAGCAGATTACCATAGTTTTACAGCAATTTTTGGATAAAAGTCTGGATTTGTTTCAGCCTATGATCTCATCATATACATTTTATCATTTCACTGAAAAGAGCATCACAAATGAGGCAGGAAAATCTGCCAAATAACTTTTAGCTACTCGTTCAAATGAGAGAGAGGAAAAAACCCCACAAAAAGTTATGTACACTTTGTTTTTAAATTAAATACACAGCGTGCAAATACACCCTTCAATCATTAGGGACAACTGGAAATGTCTCTTTAATATGTGAGTGGATCTTGCTAGTATATGCTTGAGTATAAGGTAACTGCAGTACATACCCCTTTAAAAGCGTTATTACACATCCAAATGTGACAAGAAAAAAAGAAATTAAAGCACCTGGATGATGAAAAAAGGCCTCAAACAGACTAATTAGGTTCCCTAAACCATTAATGATAAGACGCCTTGCTGGTATCAGCACTTTGTATTGTGTCCTGTCCTTCCAACACCACAGATCCTAGCACAGCAATTCTAGGTGCAACGGCCTAATTACCTCTTCTAACTGCAGCGTAAGTCTAGGGAAATGCTCGCCTGCCACACAGCTAAAGGTCACAGCTACATTATGGTGTGTATGTTTAGGTGTAAACTCCTGTACGTATGCACACACAAAACATCTGTTAGATCCCACTAGAGCTACACAGACCTGTCTATCGTTACACTTGTATTGCTTTATCTACCCATCTAACTATCCTATCTACCCATACATCTATCTAAAAATCTATTTCTACCTATCTAGAGCTATCCGTCTACATGTGTAGAGATTTACCTAGGTTTATATCTATCTTACAGTTGTACAAAGACACTTTATATAGGAAAAACATTTTTATAAATATACAGAAATACCTTTTTATATTGAACATCACCTAATAAAAAAAGACAGACACAGAGAATGTGCTCATGTGCCGGTTACAACCATCAGCAATAATTTGAAACGTATGGTTTATTTTAATACCGAATGCACAAAGACATTTCAAATGCTTTTGAATATTATGGATGCGTTTTTACTCTCACCACATAATATGTTAGAAACATTACTGAAAAGTAGAGAACATGAAAGTAAAAGGCCTAATCTATAGCTTTGTGTCTGATTGAGGACTTAGATATAATACTCCATCTATTTGTTGTGCAATGGGATCACCTAGTGGACTATTTGCAAAACGCAACAAATGCTAAAGCAAACCTCAGTTGCTAGTTGTCTATCTACATCAAGAGGGATTAAATAATCCAGTACTGTCTCTTAAATGGCTGAGCCATGAGTACGATCAACATACTAAATAGATTCAGACATAAAATGCTGTGAAATGGAGAGCAGGAAGGTGGACAACCTAGTGTCCTGCTAAAAAAAAATCTTAACACCGGAAACAAAAATAACAAGTGGTCATATAATAAAGGTACCTGCCAAAGTCCAATTTGAAAGGAAGCTGAAGTATTCAGGAGCAAAGGATTGACATACATAGGTTTTGATGTCAGAAAACAACCAGGACAGTCTACTCATGAGCATAAATTTAATCCATTCACAGGATAGCCTTATGTATACATTCTTGAATTCCTTAGTCCTCATTATCACTTCTACAGGAAGTCTTCTCCACCCTCTCTCTAAAGAAGTGCTCCCGCAGATTACTAAGGAACCAACTACCCTCTCTCTAAAGAAGTGCTCCCGCAGATTACTAAGGAACCAACTACCCTCTCTCTAAAGAAGTGCTCCCGCAGATTACTAAGGAACCAACTACCCTCTCTCTAAAGAAGTGCTCCCGCAGATTACTAAGGAACCAACTACCCTCTCTCTAAAGAAGTGCTCCTGCAGATTACTAAGGAACCAACTACCCTCTCTCTAAAGAAGTGCTCCTGCAGATTACTAAGGAACCAACTACCCTCTCTCTAAAGAAGTGCTCCTGCAGATTACTAAGGAACCAACTACCCTCTCTCTAAAGAAGTGCTCCTGCAGATTACTAAGGAACCAACTACCCTCTCTCTAAAGAAGTGCTCCCACAGATTACTAAGGAACCAACTACCCTCTCTCTAAAGAAGTGCTCCCGCAGATTACTAAGGAACCAACTACCCTCTCTCTAAAGAAGTGCTCCCGCAGATTACTAAGGAACCAACTACCCTCTCTCTAAAGAAGTGCTCCCGCAGATTACTAATGAACCAACTACCCTCTCCCTAAAGAAGTGCTCTAGCAGATTACTAATAAACCAGACTACCCTTTCTGTAAACAAGTGCTCCCACAAATTACTAATGAGCCAACTACCCTCTCTAAAGAAGTGCCCATGTAGATTACTAAGGAACCAACTACCCTCTCTCTAAAGAAGTGCTCCCGCAGATTACTAAGGAACCAACTACCCTCTCTCTAAAGAAGTGCTCCCGCAGATTACTAATGAACCAACTACCCTTTCTCTAAAGAAGTGCTCCCACAGATTACTAATGAACCAACTACCCTCTCCCTAAAGAAGTGCTCCAACAGATTACTAATGAACCAACTACCCTCTCTCTAAAGAAGTGCTCCCACAAATAACTAATGAGCCAACTACCCTCTCTAAAGAAGTGTCCATGTAGATTACTAATGAACCAACTACCCTCTCCCTAAAGAAGTGCTCTAGCAGATTACTAATAAACCAGACTACCCTTTCTGTAAACAAGTGCTCCCACAAATTACTAATGAGCCAACTACCCTCTCTAAAGAAGTGCCCATGTAGATTACTAATGAACCAACTACCCTCTCTCTAAAGAAATGCTCCCGCAGATTACTAATGAACCAACTACCCTCTCTCTAAAGAAGTGCTCCCACAGATTACTAATGAGCTAACTACCCTCTCTAAAGAAGTGCTCCCACAAATAACTAATGAGCCAACTACCCTCTCTAAAGAAGTGTCCCTGTAGATTACCAATGAACCAACTACTCTCTCTCTAAAAAAGTGCCCCCACAGATTATTAATAAACCAACTACCCTCTCTCTAAAGAAGTGCCCCTGTAGGATTACCAATGAACCAACTACCCTCTCTCTAAAGAAGTGTCCCTGTAGATTACTAATGAACCAACTACCCTCTCTCTAAAAAAGTGCCCCCACAGATTACTAATGAACCAACTACCCTTTCTCTAAAGAAGTGCTCTAGCAGATTACTAATGAACCAACTACCCTCTCTCTAAAGAAGTGCCCCTGTAGGATTACCAATGAACCAACTACCCTCTCTCTAAAGAAGTGTCCCTGTAGATTACTAATGAACCAACTACCCTCTCTCTAAAGAAGTGCCCCCACAGATTACTAATGAACCAACTACCCTTTCTCTAAAGAAGTGCTCTAGCAGATTACTAATGAACCAACTACCCTCTCTCTAAATAAGTGTCCCTGTAGATTACTAATGAACCAACTACCCTCTCTCTAAAGAAGTGCCCCCACAGATTACTAATGAACCAACTACCCTTTCTCTAAAGAAGTGCTCTAGCAGATTACTAATGAACCAACTACCATCTCTCTAAAGAAGTGCCCCCACAGATTACTAATGAACCAACTACCCTTTCTCTAAAGAAGTGCTCTAGCAGATTACTAATGAACCAACTACCCTCTCTCTAAATAAGTGTCCCTGTAGATTACTAATGAACCAACTACCCTCTCTCTAAAGAAGTGCCCCCACAGATTACTAATGAACCAACTACCCTTTCTCTAAAGAAGTGCTCTAGCAGATTACTAATGAACCAACTACCATCTCTCTAAAGAAGTGCCCCCACAGATTACTAATGAACCAACTACCCTTTCTCTAAAGAAGTGCTCTAGCAGATTACTAATGAACCAACTACCCTCTCTCTAAAGAAGTGCCCCTGTAGGATTACCAATGAACCAACTACCCTCTCTCTAAAGAAGTGTCCCTGTAGATTACTAATGAACCAACTACCCTCTCTCTAAAGAAGTGCCCCCACAGATTACTAATGAACCAACTACCCTTTCTCTAAAGAAGTGCTCTAGCAGATTACTAATGAACCAACTACCCTCTCTCTAAATAAGTGTCCCTGTAGATTACTAATGAACCAACTACCCTCTCTCTAAAGAAGTGCCCCCACAGATTACTAATGAACCAACTACCCTTTCTCTAAAGAAGTGCTCTAGCAGATTACTAATGAACCAACTACCATCTCTCTAAAGAAGTGCCCCCACAGATTACTAATGAACCAACTACCCTTTCTCTAAAGAAGTGCTCTAGCAGATTACTAATGAACCAACTACCCTCTCTCTAAAGAAGTGTCCCCACAGATTACTAAGGAACCAACTACCCTCTCTGTAAAGAAGTGCTCTAGCAGATTACTAATGAACCAACTACCCTCTCTCTAAAGAAGTGTCCCCACAGATTACTAAGGAACCAACTACTCTCTCTCTAAAGAAGTGCTCTAGCAGATAACTAATGAACCAACTACCCTCTCTCTAAAGAAGTGTCCCCACAGATTACTAAGGAACCAACTACCCTCTCTGTAAAGAAGTGTCCCCACAGATTACTAAGGAACCAACTACTCTCTCTCTAAAGAAGTGCTCTAGCAGATAACTAATGAACCAACTACCCTCTCTCTAAAGAAGTGTCCCCACAGATTACTAAGGAACCAACTACCCTCTCTGTAAAGAAGTGCTCCCACAGATTACTAATCAACCAACTACCCTCTCTCTAAAAAAGTGCCCCCACAGATTAGAGAAAGGGTAGTTGGTTCATTAGTAATCTGTGGGGGCACTTCTTTACTAATGAACCAACTATCCTCTCTCTAAAGAAGTGCCCCCACAGATTACTAATGAACCAACTACCCTTTCTCTAATCTGTGGGGGCACTTTTTTAGAGAGAGGGTAGTTGGTTGATTAGTAATCTGTGGGAGCACTTCTTTACAGAGAGGGTAGTTGGTTCCTTAGTAATCTGTGGGGACACTTCTTTAGAGAGAGGGTAGTTGGTTCATTAGTAATCTGCTAGAGCACTTCTTTAGAGAGAGGGTAGTTGGTTCATTAGTAATCTGCTAGAGCACTTCTTTAGAGAAAGGGTAGTTGGTTCATTAGTAAAGAAGTGCTCTAGCAGATTACTAATGAACCAACTACCGTCTCTCTAAAGAAGTGCTCCAGAAGATTACTAATGAACCCACTACCCTTTCTATAAAGAAGTGCTCCAGCAGATTACTAATGAACCAACTACCCTCTCTCTAAAGAAGTGTCCCCACAGATTACTAAGGAACCAACTACCCTCTCTCTAAAGAAGTGCTCTAGCAGATTACTAATGAACCAACTACCCTCTCTCTAAAGAAGTGTCCCCACAGATTACTAAGGAACCAACTACCCTCTCTGTAAAGAAGTGCTCCCACAGATCACTAATGAACCAACTACCCTTTCTATAAAGAAGTGCTCTAGCAGATTACTAATGAACCAACTACCCTTTCTCTAAAGAAGTGCTCCCACAGATTACTAATGAACCAACTACCCTCTCTCTAAAGAAGTGCTCCAACAGATTACTAATGAACCAACTACCCTCTCTCTAAAGAAGTGCTCCAACAGATTACTAATGAACCAACTACCCTTTCTCTAAAGAGCAGCTCCCACAGATTACTAATGAACCAACTACCCTCTCTCTAAAGAAGTGCTCCCGCAGATTACTAATGAACCAACTACCCTCTCTCTAAAGAAGTGCTCCCGCAGATTACTAATGAACCAACTACCCTCTCCCTAAAGAAGTGCTCCAACAGATTACTAATGAACCAACTACCCTCTCTCTAAAGAAGTGCTCCCACAGATTACTAATGAGCTAACTACCCTCTCTAAAGAAGTGCTCCCACAAATAACTAATGAGCCAACTACCCTCTCTAAAGAAGTGTCCCTGTAGATTACCAATGAACCAACTACTCTCTCTCTAAAAAAGTGCCCCCACAGATTATTAATAAACCAACTACCCTCTCTCTAAAGAAGTGCCCCTGTAGGATTACCAATGAACCAACTACCCTCTCTCTAAAGAAGTGTCCCTGTAGATTACTAATGAACCAACTACCCTCTCTCTAAAAAAGTGCCCCCACAGATTACTAATGAACCAACTACCCTTTCTCTAAAGAAGTGCTCTAGCAGATTACTAATGAACCAACTACCCTCTCTCTAAAGAAGTGCCCCTGTAGGATTACCAATGAACCAACTACCCTCTCTCTAAAGAAGTGTCCCTGTAGATTACTAATGAACCAACTACTCTCTCTCTAAAGAAGTGCCCCCACAGATTACTAATGAACCAACTACCCTTTCTCTAAAGAAGTGCTCTAGCAGATTACTAATGAACCAACTACCCTCTCTCTAAAGAAGTGTCCCTGTAGATTACTAATGAACCAACTACCCTCTCTCTAAAGAAGTGCCCCCACAGATTACTAATGAACCAACTACCCTTTCTCTAAAGAAGTGCTCTAGCAGATTACTAATGAACCAACTACCCTCTCTCTAAAGAAGTGTCCCTGTAGATTACTAATGAACCAACTACCCTCTCTCTAAAGAAGTGCCCCCACAGATTACTAATGAACCAACTACCATCTCTCTAAAGAAGTGCCCCCACAGATTACCAATGAACCAACTACCCTCTCTCTAAAGAAGTGTCCCTGTAGATTACTAATGAACCAACTACCCTCTCTCTAAAGAAGTGCCCCCACAGATTACTAATGAACCAACTACCCTTTCTCTAAAGAAGTGCTCTAGCAGATTACTAATGAACCAACTATCCTCTCTCTAAAGAAGTGCCCCCACAGATTACTAATGAACCAACTACCCTTTCTCTAATCTGTGGGGGCACTTTTTTAGAGAGAGGGTAGTTGGTTGATTAGTAATCTGTGGGAGCACTTCTTTACAGAGAGGGTAGTTGGTTCCTTAGTAATCTGTGGGGACACTTCTTTAGAGAGAGGGTAGTTGGTTCATTAGTAATCTGCTAGAGCACTTCTTTAGAGAAAGGGTAGTTGGTTCATTAGTAAAGAAGTGCTCTAGCAGATTACTAATGAACCCACTACCCTTTCTCTAAAGAAGTGCTCTAGCAGATTACTAATGAACCAACTACCCTCTCTCTAAAGAAGTGTCCCCACAGATTACTAAGGAACCAACTACCCTCTCTGTAAAGAAGTGCTCCCACAGATCACTAATGAACCAACTCCCCTCTCTCTAAAGACGTGTCCCCACAGATTACTAATGAACCAACTACCCTTTCTCTAAAGAAGTGCTCCCGCAGATTACTAATGAACCAACTACCCTTTCTCTAAAGAAGTGCTCCAACAGATTACTAATGAACCAACTACTTTCTCTCTAAAGAAGTGCTCCCACAGATTACTAATGAAACAACTACCCTTTCTCTAAAGAAGAGCTCCCACAGATTACTAATGAACCAACTACCCTTTCTCTAAAGAAGAGCTCCCACAGATTACTAATGAACCAACTACCCTTTCTCTAAAGAAGAGCTCCCACAGATTACTAATGAACCAACTACTTTCTCTCTAAAGAAGTGCTCCAACAGATTACTAATAAACCAACTACTTTCTCTCTAAAGAAGTGCTCCCACAGATTACTAATGAACCAACTACGTTCTCTCTAAAGAAGTGTTCCCACAGATTACTAATGAACCAACTCCCCTCTCTCTAAAGAAGTGCTCCCGCAGATTACTAATGAACCAACTACCCTCTCTCTAAAGAAGAGCTCCCACAGATTACTAATGAACCAACTACCCTCTCTCTAAAGAAGTGCTCCAACAGATTACTAATTAACCAACTACTTTCTCTCTAAAGAAGTGCCCCCACAGATTACTAATGAACCAACTACCCTCTCTCTAAAGAAGTGCTCCCGCAGATTACTAATGAACCAACTACCCTTTCTCTAAAGAAGTGCTCCCGCAGATTACTAATGAACCAACTACCCTTTGTCTAAAGTGCTCTAGCAGATTACCAATGAACCAACTACCCTCTCTCTAAAGAAGTGCTCCTGCAGATTACTAATAAACCAAACTACCCTCTCTCTAAAGAAGTGCCCCTGTAGATTACCAATTATGAACCAACTACACTCTCTGTAAAAAAGTGCTCCAACAGATTACTAATGAACCAACCAAATTAGACAATGATTTAGACAGAGCATATAATTTTAACCAATTTTCCACTTTACTTCTATTATTTAATATGCTTCCTTCTCTTGATATCCTTTGCTGAAAGCTTTATCTTAGTAAGCTCAGGAGCAGCAAAGAACCTAGGTTCTAGTTGCCAATTGGTGGCTACATATATATATACTGATTGTTATTGGCTCACCCATGTGTTCAGTTAGAAACCAGTAGTGCATTGCTGCTCCTTCAACAAATAATACCAAGAGAATTAAGCAAATTTGATAATAGAAGTAAACTGGAAAGTTATACGGTTTATCCCAGGAGCCAAACCCTCTAAAATTTTACACCTGGTTCCAATCTTTTTGGATTATTTCCATATTTTTATCTATAAATTTTCTCAATGGTACTTAAAACAAAAGTTGTGCCTGGCTCCTACATTTCATAGAAATTTGCCAATTCCTGCTTTATACATTAAAAGAACATAGGGAAGATGCAGGTCTAATAAAATGTCTGCCAGAAAGCTTTGATTGCCAGTAGAATTGTTGTTTTTGTTATTCTTCTTTATTTATAAAGCGCAGACAGATTCCGCAGCGCTGACCATGGGTACAAGGATAACAGTACAATAGGGAAACAATACGATAAGACAAATACAGGGGGAATTGAGGGCCTTATTCCCGTGGGAACTTACAATCGTTACATAAGGTACATGTGTCAGAACTAGCCCATAGCTTGCCCATAGCTTTATCATTACATCTGCGGCACAGGATTCCTGCGCTGGCTACAACAAATACAGACAATGTGCCCCATCCTGGTGTACTATGAAGCCTGAGAATTTCATGCAGCAAAGTATTATTTACAATTTTCATATTATTTAATGGGTCACTAAATACATTTTATTCCATCTCCCTCTAGTCACAGGTGCAGCCATATTGAAACCCAGCTTTCACTACATTCCAGTGCTGATGTGTTTGCACATGTGCAGTAACTCTGCTTCAGGTTACAAAATGGCAGCTCCCATGATTAGAGGGAGGAGCATGAAATGTATTAAATGTCCCTTTAATCTTGTTTGCAAGTGGGAACTGCAAAGTAACGAATTGCAGCCTAGATGTTCAAATTTGTACAAAATGATAGAACCTATAATAAAGAAAGAAATGATATAATATACCGGTACATCTCTTCCAGATGATTGCTATAATGTGGCGGCAGCTAATTAACCCCTCACAAGCCTGCAGTCACGTTATACACACTAGGATTCACAGACTTTGACATATCTCAGTAAGCCTACTAATGGACAAACCGCAGTATTCTATTCTAATGCAAAAATACATGCAATAAATTAGTGCATACATTTGTCTTCATTAGAATGTCCCTTTAAAAACATAAACCTACCTTAGAGCTGCTGGCATCCTTACGCCAAACCACGATATGGAAAGATTACAAAACCACTTTTAAACCACTGACTTATGGTTTTGTGTCGGCCTGGTACAAAATGGCATAGAAAGACTATTTTTGAATATCTGCATTAACTCTCTATGTGATGAGCGAGACAAGACAAAAGCAAGTCATACTGCTAGTATGTATGTCCTCTTTACGGTTAAATGAACACATGAATTCAGTGATTCAGTAGATTGGTTTTTTCTCTCTGGATTGTTTTCCCAGAACACCAATAGAGTGCCGAGAGTTGTCCCCATGAAAGGGACACTAAACCCAATTTTTTTCTTTCATGATTTAGATAGAGAATACAATTTTAAACAACATTCCAATTTACTTCTATGATCTAATTTGCTTAATTTTTTAGATATCCTTTGTTGAAGAAATACCAATGCACATGGGTGAGCCAATCACACAAGGCATCTATGTGCAGCCACCAATCAGCAGCTACTGAGCCTATCTAGATATGCTTTTCAGTAAAGAATATCAAACAACTTAAGCAAATTAGAATGTTTAAATTTACATGCTCTTTCTAAATCATGAAAGAAAAAAAAATGTGTTTCATGTCCCTTTAATGTGTCATGCAGGCGACTACTGACTCTCTGAGAAGGTGTGATGTTTGGTGCACAGGACATGTGCATATGCTGCTGAAATAAACCATAAAAGCCAACTAGAAGCCTTTTTGCTAATGGAAGTATATTGCAAACACCACAACATGCTGCACAGTGATTGCTTGATCAGTGCAGGAGTTCAGTTATATCTATCCCTAACTGGCCACAGTAAAGGTAAGATAAATATACTTTGAAAAGCTTTTTCAACAGGTGTGACCCTGGTCTACAAAGCAAAGCAGAAGATAGTTTCAATACTTTAAGAACATTTATTTTGGTTGGCAGATTTGTGCAAAACTGCTTATATTAAGCGTACATTATAATTATTGTAATGTCCCTTTAAGTGAAAGTTCTAATGTTACAGTTAGTAATGTACTTGCAGGTTATGCGCTTACAGAATACTTACCCATGGTGACGTAGGGAAGTTTATCTGTGGAGCCATGAGGATATATGCTGTAAAGATGAGGCCCGGCACTGTCCACCCCTCCTAACACCAGTGCAGCACCAATATACCCCTGGTACCTGTACAAGGAAAAGACACCTTAGTGATTCAGACAGTCTGCAACTTTACTCTAAACATCCATTGTTTAAAAGCATACATAGGTAGGAAAAGGTGCAGGACAGCACCTATGGGAGCTGGCCGGTGATTGGCGATTACACACTGGGAGCTAGCTGGCGATTAGACACTGGGAGCTAGCTGGCGATTAGACACTGGGAGCTAGCTGGCGATTACACACTGGGAGCTAGCTGGCGATTACACACTGGGAGCTAGCTGGCGATTACACACTGGGAGCTAGCTGGCGATTACACACTGGGAGCTAGCTGGCGATTACACACTGGGAGCTAGCTGGCGATTACACACTGGGAGCTAGCTGGCGATTGGCGATAACACACTGGGAGCTAGCTGGCGATTACACACAAAGACCTCTTATCATTGGCTCACCATGTGTTAACTACAAGTAATATATTGCTGCTCTGGTGCTGACTAACTATGTTTTTAACCAGTTTACAGAGATTATACACAGTTACATGCAAGCATCAGGGAATAATAAAACACTAACAGATTACAGTATTTTATTTTTACACTTGTATGTCCCTTTAAAGAAGCAGTAAATACCTTGTACTTATAGCAAATTTCTAGTTTTCCATAAGTGTAACATATCAGCGGAATCTGAACTATATTAGAAGAGAGCACCAACTTGTTTGCTGCAAATGTTTTCCAATGGTCAAACTCCACCCCCTACTCTCCTTATTTGGAGGAGCCAATCAGGACTCAAGTCTGGAGAAGACAGGGCTTGCCACTGCTTAACTAGTAAAGTAAGTAGAGTACACGTGACAAGGTTAGGCTTGTGAAACCCGACATGTGCACTTCCAGTATTCAGGACTGGAAAATCCACAACACTCAGACATAACAGAAAAGGGAGAATGTCTATTGCAGAGTAGTTTTTCTATGTATATTACTGCCTATAAAAAGTTATACAAGTAAAAGCAAATTTGCCATATAGATAAGGCTGGCTGTCAGTTGCACTAAGGGTTAAACACTTTATAGCGCTGCACACATTGGTGCTCGGATAAAACAGACAGCTCTTTTAGCTTTATACAAGAAGACAATTTAAAGCCATACACTTGACACCCTTTACAAACTTGCTAAAAACAAAGCAGTCCGATGTAATTGATTTAGGAAAGTCTGAGGCTTGACACTAACCCAGAGGCAGATACCCATCTCTTTAAAATGATGTACATTGCCGTATTTGCTTTCACAAGGTGATGTATAGTGTCTGCCTAAAGCGGATGGAAATTCCTTGCAGAATTAGACTGCTCTGCTTGTTCCAGTCCGTATAAATATTTCATGCTGCGGAAGCCGTGCAGCTCACTTTGCCTTGTCAGACAAATGAACACGATGAGAAGCAATTCAATCTCACAGACAACACTCCCAATTTGTACAAAGTAACGCTTCAGAACAACTGATCGTGCCAAGGCGGGTACCAGACATAGGTTTGTGCTGAGACTGGCATTGCATATTTAGCCAAGTATAATCTGCCTCCCACTAGCGATAGACAGACAGCGTATTACCAAGTATAATCTGCCTCCCACTAGCGATAGACAGACAGCGTATTACCAAGTATAATCTGCCTCCCACTAGCGACAGACAGTGTATTATCAAGTATAATCTGCCTCCCACTAGCGATAGACAGACAGTGTATTACCAAGTATAATCTGCCTCCCACTAGCGATAGACAGACAGTGTATTACCAAGTATAATCTGCCTCCCACTAGCGATAGACAGCGTATTACCAAGTATAATCTGCCTCCCACTAGCGATAGACAGACCGTGTATTACCAAGTATAATCTGCCTCCCACTAGCGATAGACAGACCGTGTATTACCAAGTATAATCTGCCTCCCACTAGCGATAGACAGACAGTGTATTACCAATTATAATCTGCCTCCCACTAGCGATAGATAGACCGTGTATTACCAAGTATAATCTGCCTCCCACTAGCGATAGATAGACCGTGTATTACCAAGTATAATCTGCCTCCCACTAGCGATAGACAGACCGTGTATTACCAAGTATAATCTGCCTCCCACTAGCGATAGATAGACCGTGTATTACCAAGTATAATCTGCCTCCCACTAGCGATAGACAGACAGTGTATTACCAAGTATAATCTGCCTCCCACTAGCGATAGACAGACAGTGTATTACCAAGTATAATCTGCCTCCCACTAGCGATAGACAGACCGTGTATTACCAAGTATAATCTGCCTCCCACTAGCGATAGACCGTGTATTACCAAGTATAATCTGCCTCCCACTAGCGATAGACCGTGTATTACCAAGTATAATCTGCCTCCCACTAGCGATAGATAGACCGTGTATTACCAAGTATAATCTGCCTCCCACTAGCGATAGATAGACCGTGTATTACCAAGTATAATCTGCCTCCCACTAGCGATAGACAGACAGCGTATTACCAAGTATAATCTGCCTCCCACTAGCGATAGACAGACCGTGTATTACCAAGTATAATCTGCCTCCCACTAGCGATAGACAGACAGTGTATTACCAAGTATAATCTGCCTCCCACTAGCAATAGACAGACCGTGTATTACCAAGTATAATCTGCCTCCCACTAGCGATAGACAGAGAGCGTATTACCAAGTATAATCTGCCTCCCACTAGCGATAGACAGACAGTGTATTACCAAGTATAATCTGCCTCCCACTAGCGATAGACAGACAGCGTATTACCAAGTATAATCTGCCTCCTACTAGCGATAGACAGACAGCGTAATACCAAGTATAATCTGCCTCCCACTAGCAATAGACAGACCGTGTATTACCAAGTATAATCTGCCTCCCACTAGCGATAGACAGACAGCGTATTACCAAGTATAATCTGCCTCCCACTAGCGATAGACAGACAGTGTATTACCAAGTATAATCTGCCTCCCACTAGCGATAGACAGACAGCGTATTACCAAGTATAATCTGCCTCCCACTAGCGATAGACAGACAGTGTATTACCAAGTATAATCTGCCTCCCACTAGCGATAGATAGACAGCGTATTACCAAGTATAATCTGCCTCCCACTAGCGATAGACAGACAGTGTATTACCAAGTATAATCTGCCTCCCACTAGCGATAGATAGACAGCGTATTACCAAGTATAATCTGCCTCCCACTAGCGATAGACAGACCGTGTATTACCAAGTATAATCTGCCTCCCACTAGCGATAGACATACAGCGTATTACCAAGTACAATCTGCCTCCCACTAGCGATAGACAGACAGCGTATTACCAAGTATAATCTGCCTCCCACTAGCGATAGACAGACAGCGTATTACCAAGTATAATCTGCCTCCCACTAGCGATAGACAGACCGTGTATTACCAAGTAGCCGAATTGAGACAATATTGTAACATTTTCTGTCATTTCTAAGTATTACTTTAAAGGGCAGTGAAATAAAAATGACACCAGAATGTTTACTGTTTAAAAAGATAGTTATCACCCATTCCCCCGTTTTGCAAAACCAACATGGTTATATTAATATACGTTTTGCCTCCGTGATTACCTTATATCTAAGTTTCTGCAGACTGCCCCCTTATTTCAGTTCTTTTGACAGACTTGCATTTTAGCCAATGTTTGAGCACAATGTTATCTATATGGCACACGTGAACTAGCACTGTCTTACTGTAAAAATATTGTCAAAATGCAGAGAGATAACAAGTGGCCTTAGCATATGAGCCTACCTAGGTTTAGCTTTCAACTAAGAATACCAAGAAAACAAAGCACATTTAAAGGGACACTGAACCAAAAATGTTTCTTTTGTGATTCAGATAGAGCATGCAATTTTAAGCAACTTTCTAATTTACTCATATTATCAATTTTTCTTCATTCTCTTGCTATCTTTATATAAAAATGCAGGCATCTAAGCTTTTTTCTTGGTTCAGACTCTGGACAGCAGTTTTTGATTGGTGGATAAATTTATCCACCAATCAGCAAGGACAACCTAGGTTGTTCACCAAAAATGGGCCGGCATCTAAACTTACATTCTTGCATTTCAAATAAAGATTCCAAGAGAATGAAGAAAATTTGATAATAGGAGTAAATTAGAAAGTTGCTTAAAATGTCATGCTCCATCTGAATCACGAAAGAAAAAATTTGGGTACAGTGTCCCTTTAATAATAAAATTAAATTGGAAAGTTGTTTAAAATTGCATGCCATATCTGAATCACACACACACATACACACACACTCATACAACACCACACACACACACACTCATACAACACCACACACACACACACTCATACAACACCACACACACACACACTCATACAACACCACACACACACACACTCATACAACACCACACACACACACACTCATACAACACCACACACACACACTCATACAACACCACACACACACACACTCATACAACACCACACACACACACTCATACAACACCACACACACACTCAGACAACACCACACACACACACTCAGACAACACCACACACACACACTCAGACAACACCACACACACACTCAGACAACACCACACACACACACACACTCAGACAACACCACACACACACACTCATACAACACCACACACACACACTCATACAACACCACACACACACACTCATACAACACCACACACACACTCATACAACACCACACACACACTCATACAACACCACACACACACACTCATACAACACCACACACACACTCATACAACACCACACACACACACTCATACAACACCACACACACACACTCATACAACACCACACACACACACTCATACAACACCACACACACTCATACAACACCACACACACACACTCATACAACACCACACACACACACTCATACAACACCACACACACACACTCATACAACACCACACACACACACTCATACAACACCACACACACACACTCATACAACACCACACACACACACTCATACAACACCACACACACACACTCATACAACACACACGTCACAAACTAGTAAACATGGTTTTGAGGCCCAGTAATGGGTCCCAACCCATGGTTTTAAGAACCCTGGAGTAAATCACAGCCTGCTTTACCATAATCCTTATTTTATTACATATCTATAAAAACAGCAAATATTTTTTCAAGCCTTTTATTCATTTTTACACAACAGACAATATTCTTATCATGCTCCACCACTGTATCCAGCCCAACCTTCCCCACCCACATCAAAACAAATCATTTAATTTACCCTCACCACAGATATGTGCTAAACCACCATTCAGGGAACGTCAAGCCTCCATCAAACCATAGACAGACACGCACAGCATCCCCCCTCCTTCTCTACAGAACCAATCATATCACCCCTCCTTCTCTACAGAACCAATCACATCACCCTTCCTTCTCTAGAGAACCAAACATATCACCCCTCCTTCTCCACAGAACCAATCATATCACCCCTCCTTCTCCACAGAACCAATCATATCACCCCTCCTTCTCTAGAGAACCAAACATATCACCCCTCCTTCTCTAGAGAACCAATCACATCACCCTTCCTTCTCTAGAGAACCAATCATATCACCCCTCCTTCTCCACAGAACCAATCACATCACCCCTCCTTCTCCACAGAACCAATCATATCACCCCTCCTTCTCCACAGAACCAATCATATCACCCCTCCTTCTCCACAGAACCAATCATATCACCCCTCCTTCTCCACAGAACCAATCATATCACCCCTCCTTCTCCACAGAACCAATCATATCACCCCTCCTTCTCCACAGAACCAATCATATCACCCCTCCTTCTCCACAGAACCAATCATATCACCCCTCCTTCTCCACAGAACCAATCATATCACCCCTCCTTCTCCACAGAACCAATCATATACACTAATTGTCATATAACTGCATGTAACAGACACTACTATACAGAATAAGTACAGATACGGATATAAATATACAGTATACACTAATTGTCATATAACTGTATGTAATAGACACTACTATACAGAATATGTACAGATACTGATATAAATATACAGTATACACTAATTATCATATAACTGCATGTAACAGACACTACTATACAGAATATGTACAGATACTGATATAAATATACAGTATACACTAATTGTCATATAACTGCATGTAACAGACACTACTATACAGAATATGTACAGATACTGATATAAATATACAGTATACACTAATTGTCATATAACTGCATGTAATAGACACTACTATACAGAATATGTACAGATACTGATATAAATATACAGTATACACTAATTGTTATATAACTGCATGTAATAGACACTACTATACAGAATATGTACAGATACTGATATAAATATACAACACTAATTGTCATATAACTGCATGTAATAGACACTACTATACAGAATATGTACAGATACTGATATAAATATACAGTATATACTAATTGTCATATAACTGCATGTAATAGACACTACTATACAGAATATGTACAGATACTGATATAAATATACAGTATACACTAATTGTCATATAACTGCATGTAATAGACACTACTATACAGAATATGTACAGATACTGATATAAATATACAGTATACACTAATTGTCATATAACTGCATGTAATAGACACTACTATACAGAATAAGTACAGATACGGATATAAATATACAGTATACACTAATTGTCATATAACTGCATGTAACAGACACTACTATACAGAATAAGTACAGATACGGATATAAATATACAGTATACACTAATTACATATAACTGCATGTAATAGACACTACTATACAGAATATGTACAGATACCGATATAAATATACAGTATACACTAATTGTCATATAACTGCATGTAATAGACACTACTATACAGAATATGTACAGATACTGATATAAATATACAGTATACACTAATTGTCATATAACTGCATGTAATAGACACTACTATACAGAATATGTACAGATACTGATATAAATATACAGTATACACTAATTGTCATATAACTGCATGTAATAGACACTACTATACAGAATAAGTACAGATACGGATATAAATATACAGTATACACTAATTGTCATATAACTGCATGTAATAGACACTACTATACAGAATATGTACAGATACTGATATAAATATACAGTATACACTAATTGTCATATAACTGCATGTAATAGACACTACTATACAGAATATGTACAGATACTGATATAAATATACAGTATATACTAATTGTCATATAACTGCATGTAATAGACACTACTATACAGAATATGTACAGATACTGATATAAATATACAGTATACACTAATTGTCATATAACTGCATGTAATAGACACTACTATACAGAATATGTACAGATACTGATATAAATATACAGTATACACTAATTGTCATATAACTGCATGTAATAGACACTACTATACAGAATAAGTACAGATACGGATATAAATATACAGTATACACTAATTGTCATATAACTGCATGTAATAGACACTACTATACAGAATATGTACAGATACTGATATAAATATACAGTATACACTAATTGTCATATAACTGCATGTAACAGACACTACTATACAGAATATGTACAGATACTGATATAAATATACAGTATACACTAATTGTCATATAACTGCATGTAACAGACACTACTATACAGAATATGTACAGATACTGATAAATATACAGTATACACTAATTGTCATATAACTGCATGTAATAGACACTACTATACAGAATATGTACAGATACTGATATAAATATACAGTATACACTAATTGTCATATAACTGCATGTAATAGACACTGCTATACAGAATATGTACTGATATAAATATACAGTATACACTAATTGTCATATAACTGCATGTAATAGACACTACTATACAGAATAAGTACAGATACTGATATAAATATACAGTATACACTAATTGTTATATAACTGCGTGTAATAGACACTACTATACATAATATGTACAGATACTGATATAAATATACAGTATACACTAATTGTCATATAACTGCATGTAACAGACACTACTATACAGAATATATGCAGATACTGATATAAATATACAGTATACAATAAGTGTCATGTAACTGCATGTAATAGACACTACTATACAGAATATGTACAGATACCGATATAAATATACAGTATACACTAATTGTCATATAACTGCATGTAATAGACACTCCTATACAGAAACAGAATTTATGTTTACCTGATAAATTACTTTCTCCAACGGTGTGTCCGGTCCACGGCGTCATCCTTACTTGTGGGATATTCTCTTCCCCAACAGGAAATGGCAAAGAGCCCAGCAAAGCTGGTCACATGATCCCTCCTAGGCTCCGCCTACCCCAGTCATTCGACCGACGTTAAGGAGGAATATTTGCATAGGAGAAACCATATGATACCGTGGCGACTGTAGTTAAAGAAAATAAATTATCAGACCTGATTAAAAAACCAGGGCGGGCCGTGGACCGGACACACCGTTGGAGAAAGTAATTTATCAGGTAAACATAAATTCTGTTTTCTCCAACATAGGTGTGTCCGGTCCACGGCGTCATCCTTACTTGTGGGAACCAATACCAAAGCTTTAGGACACGGATGAAGGGAGGGAGCAAATCAGGTCACCTAAATGGAAGGCACCACGGCTTGCAAAACCTTTCTCCCAAAAATAGCCTCAGAAGAAGCAAAAGTATCAAACTTGTAAAATTTGGTAAAAGTGTGCAGTGAAGACCAAGTCGCTGCCCTACATATCTGATCAACAGAAGCCTCGTTCTTGAAGGCCCATGTGGAAGCCACAGCCCTAGTGGAAGGAGCTGTGATCCTTTCAGGAGGCTGCCGTCCGGCAGTCTCGTAAGCCAATCTGATGATGCTTTTAAACCAAAAAGAGAGAGAGGTAGAAGTTGCTTTTTGACCTCTCCTTTTACCAGAATAAACAACAAACAAGGAAGATGTTTGTCTAAAATCCTTTGTAGCATCTAAATAGAATTTTAGAGCGCGAACAACATCCAAATTGTGCAACAAACGTTCCTTCTTCGAAACTGGTTTCGGACACAGAGAAGGCACGACTATCTCCTGGTTAATGTTTTTGTTAGAAACAACTTTGGGAAGAAAACCAGGTTAGTACGTAAAACCACCTTATCTGCATGAAACACCAGATAAGGAGGAGAACACTGCAGAGCAGATAATTCTGAAACTCTTCTAGCAGAAGAAATTGCAACCAAAAACAAAACTTTCCAAGATAATAACTTAATATCAACGGAATGTAAGGGTTCAAACGGAACCCCCTGAAGAACTGAAAGAACTAAGTTGAGACTCCAAGGAGGAGTCAAAGGTTTGTAAACAGGCTTGATTCTAACCAGAGCCTGAACAAAGGCTTGAACATCTGGCACAGCTGCCAGCTTTTTGTGAAGTAACACAGACAAGGCAGAAATCTGTCCCATCAAGGAACTTGCAGATAATCCTTTTTCCAATCCTTCTCGAAGGAAGGATAGACTCTTAGGAATCTTAACCTTGTCCCAAGGGAATCCTTTAGATTCACACCAACAGATATATTTTTTTCCAAATTTTGTGGTAAATTTTTCTAGTTACAGGCTTTCTGGCCTGAACAAGAGTATCAATAACAGAATCTGAGAACCCTCGCTTTGATAAGATCAAGCGTTCAATCTCCAAGCAGTCAGCTGGAGTGGGACCAGATTCGGATGTTCGAACGGACCTTGAACAAGAAGGTCTCATCTCAAAGGTAGCTTCCATGGTGGAGCCGATGACATATTCACCAGAACTGCATACCAAGTCCTGCGTGGCCACGCAGGAGCTATCAAGATCACCGACGCCCTCTCCTGATTGATCCTGGCTACCAGCCTGGGGATGAGAGGAAACGGCGGGAATACATAGGCTAGTTTGAAGGTCCAAGGTGCTACTAGTGCATCTACTAGAGTCGCCTTGGGATCCCTGGATCTGGACCCGTAGCAAGGAACCTTGAAGTTCTGACGAGAGGCCATCAGATCCATGTCTGGAATGCCCCACTGTTGAGTGATTTGGGCAAAGATTTCCGGATGGAGTTCCCACTCCCCCGGATGCAATGTCTGACGACTCAGAAAATCCGCTTCCCAATTTTCCACTCCTGGGATGTGGATTGCAGACAGGTGGCAGGAGCGAGTCTCCGCCCATTGAATGATTCTGGTCACTTCTTCCATCGCCAGGGAACTCCTTGTTCCCCCCTGATGGTTGATGTACGCAACAGTCGTCATGTTGTCTGATTGAAACCGTATGAACTTGGCCCTCGCTAGCTGAGGCCAAGCCTTGAGAGCATTGAATATCGCTCTCAGTTCCAGAATATTTATCGGTAGAAGAGATTCTTCCCGAGACCAAAGACCCTGAGCTTTCAGGGATCCCCAGACCGCGCCCCAGCCCATCAGACTGGCGTCGGTCGTGACAATGACCCACTCTGGTCTGCGGGAGGTCACCCCTTGTGACAGGTTGTCCAGGGACAGCCACCAACGGAGTGAGTCTCTGGTCCTCTGATTTACTTGTATCTTCGGAGACAAGTCTGTATAGTCCCCATTCCACTGACTGAGCATACACAGTTGTAATGGTCTTAGATGAATGCGCACAAAAGGAACTATGTCCATTGCCGCTACCATCAAACCTATCACTTCCATGCACTGCGCTATGGAAGGAAGAGGAACGGAATGAAGTATCCGACAAGAGTTTAGAAGTTTTGTTTTTCTGGTCTCTGTCAGAAAAATCCTCATTTCTAAGGAGTCTATTATTGTTCCCAAGAAGGGAACTCTTGTCGACGGAGATAGAGAACTCTTTTCCACGTTCACTTTCCATCCGTGAGATCTGAGAAAGGCCAGGACTATGTCCGTGTGAGCCTTTGCTTGAGGAAGGGACGACGCTTGAATCAGAACGTCGTCCAAGTAAGGTACTACAGCAATGCCCCTTGGTCTTAGCACCGCCAGAAGGGACCCTAGTACCTTTGAGAAAATCCTTGGAGCAGTGGCTAATCCGAAAGGAAGCGCCACGAACTGGTAATGCTTGTCCAGGAATGCGAACCTTAGGAACCGATGATGTTCCTTGTGGACAGGAATATGTAGATACGCATCCTTTAAATCCACCGTGGTCAAGAATTGACCTTCCTGGATGGAAGGATTGTTCGAATGGTTTCCATTTTGGACGATGGAACCTTGAGAAACTTGTTTAGGATCTTGAGATCTAAGATTGGTCTGAACGTTCCCTCTTTTTTGGGAACTACGAACAGATTGGAGTAGAACCCCATCCCTCGTTCTCTTAATGGAACAGGATGAATCACTTCCAGAAGATAACCTTGGGAGACTATTTCTAGCGCCCAAGGATCCAGAACATCTCTTGCCCAAGCCTGAGTGAAGAGAGAGAGTCTGCCCCCCACCAAATCCGGTCCCGGATCGGGGGCCCGCATCTCATGCTGTCTTGGGAGCAGTGGCAGGTTTCTTGGCCTGCTTTCCTTTGTTCCAGCCTTGCATAGGTCTCCAGGCTGGATTGGCTTGAGAAGTATTACCCTCCTGCTTAGAGGACGTAGCACTTGGGGCTGGTCCGTTTCTGCGAAAGGGACGAAAATTAGGTTTATTTTTGGCCTTGAAAGACCTATCCTGAGGAAGGGCGTGGCCCTTGCCCCCAGTGATATCAGAGATAATCTCTTTCAAGTCAGGGCCAAACAGTGTTTTCCCCTTGAAAGGAATGTCAAGCAATTTGTTCTTGGAAGACGCATCCGCTAACCAAGATTTTAACCAAAGCGCTCTGCGCGCCACAATAGCAAACCCAGAATTTTTCGCCGCTAACCTAGCCAATTGCAAGGTGGCGTCTAGGGTGAAAGAATTAGCCAATTTAAGAGCACGAATTCTGTCCATAATCTCCTCATAAGAAGAAGAATTACTAATAATCGCCTTTTCTAGCTCATCGAACCAGAAACACGCGGCTGTAGTGACAGGGACAATGTATGCAATTGGTTGTAGAAGGTAACCTTGCTGAACAAACATCTTTTTTAGCAAACCTTCTAATTTTTTATCCATAGGATCTTGGAAAGCACAACTATCTTCTATGGGTATAGTGGCGCGCTTGTTTAGAGTAGAAACCGCCCCCTCGACCTTGGGGACTGTCTGCCATAAGTCCTTTCTGGGGTCGACTATAGGAAACAATTTTTTAAATATGGGGGGAGGTACGAAAGGTATACCGGGCCTGTCCCATTCTTTATTAACAATGTACGCCACCCGCTTGGATATAGGAAAAGCTTCGGGGGGCCCCGGGGCCTCTAGGAACTTGTCCATTTTACATAGTGTTTCTGGAATGACCAGATAATCACAATCACCCAAATTGGATAACACCTCCTTAAGCAGAGCGCGGAGATGTTCCAACTTAAATTTAAAAGTAATCACATCAGGTTCAGCTTGTTGAGAAATTTTTCCTGAATCTGAAATTTCTCCCTCAGACAAAACCTCCCTGGCCCCCTCAGACTGGTGTAGGGGCCCTTCAGAAACAATATCATCAGCGTCCTCATGCTCTTCAGTATTTTCTAAAACAGAGCAGTCGCGCTTTCGCTGATAAGTGGGCATATTGGCTAAAATGTTTTTGATAGAATTATCCATTACAGCCGTTAATTGTTGCATAGTAAGGAGTATTGGCGCGCTAGATGTACTAGGGGCCTCCTGTATGGGCAAGACTGGTGTAGACGAAGGAGGGGATGATGCAGTACCATGCTTACTCCCCTCACTTGAGGAATCATCTTGGGCATCATTTTTACTAAATTTTTTATGACATAAATCACATCTATTTAAATGAGAAGGAACATTGGCTTCCCCACAGTCAGAACACAATCTATCTGGTAGTTCAGACATGTTAAACAGGCATAAACTTGATAACAAAGCACAAAAAACGTTTTAAAATAAAACCGTTACTGTCACTTTAAATTTTAAACTGAACACACTTTATTACTGCAATTGCGAAAAAGTATGAAGGAATTGTTCAAAATTCACCAAAATTTCACCACAGTGTCTTAAAGCCTTAAAAGTATTGCACACCAAATTTGGAAGCTTTAACCCTTAAAATAACGGAACCGGAGCCGTTTTTATATTTAACCCCTTTACAGTCCCTGGAATCTGCTTTGCTGAGACCCAACCAAGCCCAAAGGGGAATACGATACCAAATGATGCCTTCAGAAAGACTTTTCTATGTATCAGAGCTCCACACACATGCAGCTGCATGCCATGCTGTTCTCAAAAACAAGTGCGCCATACCGGCGCGAAAATGAGGCTCTGACTATGATTAGGGAAAGCCCCTATATAATAAAGTGTCTAAAACAGTGCCTGCCGATATTATTTTACAAAAAATACCCAGATTAAATGATTCCTCAAGGCTAAATATGTGTAAATATGATCGATTTAGCCCAGAAAATGTCTACAGTCTTAATAAACCCTTGTGAAGCCCTTATTTACTGTCTGAATAAAAATGGCTTACCGGATCCCATAGGGAAAATGACAGCTTCCAGCATTACATCGTCTTGTTAGAATGTGTCATACCTCAAGCAGCAAAAGACTGCTCACTGTTCCCCCAACTGAAGTTAATTCCTCTCAACAGTCCTGTGTGGAACAGCCATGGATTTTAGTAACGGTTGCTAAAATCATTTTCCTCATACAAACAGAAATCTTCATCTCTTTTCTGTTTCAGAGTAAATAGTACATACCAGCACTATTTTAAAATAAAAAACTCTTGATTGAATAATAAAAACTACAGTTAAACACTAAAAAACTCTAAGCCATCTCCGTGGAGATGTTGCCTGTACAACGGCAAAGAGAATGACTGGGGTAGGCGGAGCCTAGGAGGGATCATGTGACCAGCTTTGCTGGGCTCTTTGCCATTTCCTGTTGGGGAAGAGAATATCCCACAAGTAAGGATGACGCCGTGGACCGGACACACCTATGTTGGAGAAATATGTACAGATACTGATATAAATATACAGTATACACTAATTGTCATATAACTGCATGTAACAGACACTACTATACAGAATATGTACAGATACTGATATAAATATACAGTATACACTAATTGTCATATAACTGCATGTAATAGACACTACTATACAGAATATGTACAGATACTGATATAAATATACAGTATACACTAATTGTCATATAACTGCATGTAATAGACACTACTATACAGAATATGTACAGATACTGATATAAATATACAGTATACACTAATTGTCATATAACTGCATGTAATAGACACTACTATACAGAATATGTACAGATACTGATATAAATATACAGTATACACTAATTACATATAACTGTATGTAATAGACACTACTATACAGAATATGTACAGATACTGATATAAATATACAGTATACACTAATTGTCATATAAATGCATGTAATAGACACTACTATACAGAATATGTACAGATACTGATATAAATATACAGTATACACTAATTGTCATATAACTGCATGTAATAGACACTGCTATACAGAATATGTACTGATATAAATATACAGTATACACTAATTGTCATATAACTGCATGTAATAGACACTACTATACAGAATATGTACAGATACTGATATAAATATACAGTATACACTAATTACATATAACTACATGTAATAGACACTACTATACAGAATATATACAGATACTGATATAAATATACAGTATACACTAATTGTTATATAACTGCATGTAATAGACACTACTATACAGAATGTGTACAGATACTGATATAAATATACAGTATACACTAATTGTCATATAACTGTATGTAATAGACACTACTATACAGAATATGTACAGATACTGATATAAATATACAGTATACACTAATTGTCATATAACTGCATGTAATAGACACTACTATACAGAATATATACAGATACTGATATAAATATACAGTATACACTAATTGTCATATAACTGCATGTAATAGACACTACTATACAGAATATGTACAGATACTGATATAAATATACAATATACACTAATTGTCATATAACTGTATGTAATAGACACTGCTATAAAGAATATGTACAGATACTGATATAAATATACAGTATACACTAATTGTCATATAACTGCATGTAACAGACACTACTATACAGAATATGTACAGATACTGATATAAATATACAGTATACACTAATTGTCATATAACTGCATGTAATAGACACTACTATACAGAATATGTACAGATACTGATATAAATATACAGTATACACTAATTGTCATATAACTGCATGTAATAGACACTACTATACAGAATATGTACAGATACTGATATAAATATACAGTATACACTAATTGTCATATAACTGCATGTAATAGACACTACTATACAGAATATGTACAGATACTGATATATAAATATACAGTATACACTAATTGTCATATAACTGCATGTAATAGACACTACTATACAGAATATGTACAGATACTGATATAAATATACAGTATACACTAATTGTCATATAACTGCATGTAACAGACACTACTATACAGAATATGTACAGATACTGATATAAATATACAGTATACACTAATTGTCATATAACTGCATGTAATAGACACTACTATACAGAATATGTACAGATACTGATATAAATATACAGTATACACTAATTGTCATATAACTGCATGTAATAGACACTACTATAAAGAATAAGATGCACAGATACTGATATAAATATACAGTATACACTAATTACATATAACTGCATGTAATAGACACTACTATACAGAATATGTACAGATACTGATATAAATATACAGTATACACTAATTGTCATAACTGCATGTAATAGACACTACTATACAGAATATGTACAGATACTGATATAAATATACTGTATACACTAATTGTCATAACTGTATGTAATAGACACTACTATACAGAATATGTACAGATACTGATATAAATATACAGTATACACTAATTGTCATATAACTGCATGTAATAGACACTACTATACAGAATATGTACAGATACTGATATAAATATACAGTATATACTAATTGTCATATAACTGCATGTAATAGACACTACTATACAGAATATGTACAGATACTGATATAAATATACAGTATACACTAATTACATATAACTGCATGTAATAGACACTACTATACAGAATATGTACAGATACTGATATAAATATACAGTATACACTAATTGTCATATAACTGCATGTAATAGACACTACTATACAGAATATGTACAGATACTGATATAAATATACAGTATACACTAATTGTCATATAACTGCATGTAACAGACACTACTATACAGAATATGTACAGATACTTATATAAATATACAGTATATACTAATTGTCATATAACGGCATGTAATAGACACTACTATACAGAATATGTACAGATACCGATATAAATATACAGTATACACTAATTGTCATATAACTGCATGTAATAGACACTACTATACAGAATATGTACAGATACTGATATAAATATACAGTATACACTAATTGTCATATAACTGCATGTAACAGACACTACTATACAGAATATGTACAGATACTGATATAAATATACAGTATACACTAATTGTCATATAACTGCATGTAATAGACACTACTATACAGAATATGTACAGATACTGATATAAATATACAGTATATAGTAATTGTCATATAACTGCATGTAATAGACACTACTATACAGAATATGTACAGATACTGATATAAATATACAGTATACACTAATTGTCATATAACTGCATGTAATAGACACTACTATACAGAATATGTACAGATACTGATATAAATATACAGTATACACTAATTGTCATATAACTGCATGTAACAGACACTACTATACAGAATATGTACAGATACTGATATAAATATACAGTATACACTAATTGTCATATAACTGCATGTAATAGACACTACTATACAGCCCCAAGGCAGAACATACAGCGATCTGAGATGTCATCGCAGAAAATACAGCATGTCTGCAGAAAGAACAGGACACGTGCATGTTCATTTAACTTTTCTTTGCTGCTCCGCATTAGGCTGTTCTCTTCAAACAGAGCTGTTCTCTGGCTGCACTGTGTAAGTTTTCCTTACCACAGTTCATACAGAGCAAAGTGCTGTTTGAAGTGAACAGTCAAATTTGCAGTAGCGCTGCCAAGCAGTAGGGCATTAAGTGACTGTTTCTCAGAGATTGTTTCAAATCCGTCCCCTAGCCTTTCACAGTCTGCAAAGCTGTTTTTTCTGAATGTAAGACGTTCGTATGAGCAATGCACCTAATTTGCAATGCAATTTTCAACTGCACTATATTATAAAACTTTAAAGGGACACTGTACCCAAAAATTTTCTTTCGTGATTCAGATTGAGCATGAAATTTTAAGCAACTTTTTAATTTACTCCTATTATCACATTTTCTTCATTCTTTGGTATCTTTATTTGAAATGCAAGAATGTAAGTTTAGATGCCGGCCCATTTTTGGTGAACAACCTGGGTTGTCCTTGCTGATTGGTGGATAAATTCATCCACCAATAAAAAAGTGCTGTCCAAAGTACTGAAACCAAAAAAAAGCTTAGATGCCTTCTTTTTCAAATAATGATAGCAAGAGAACGAAGAAAAATTGATAATAGGAGTAAATTAGAAAGTTGCTTAAAATTGCTGCTCTATCTGAATTGCAAAAGAAAAAAATTGGGTTCAGTGTCCCTTTAAATATTGATCTCATCGCAGAAAGTGAAAAAAAGTTCTGCCTCTGGGCTATACAGAATATGTACAGATACTGATATAAAACATAATTTATGTAAGAACTTACCTGATAAATTCATTTCTTTCATATTAACAAGAGTCCATGAGCTAGTGACGTATGGGATATACATTCCTACCAGGAGGGGCAAAGTTTCCCAAACCTTAAAATGCCTATAAATACACCCCTCACCACACCCACAAATCAGTTTAACGAATAGCCAAGAAGTGGGGTGATAAGAAAAAAAGTGCGAAGCATATAAAATAAGGAATTGGAATAATTGTGCTTTATACAAAAAAATCATAACCACCACAAAAAAGGGTGGGCCTCATGGACTCTTGTTAATATGAAAGAAATTAATTTATCAGGTAAGTTCTTACATAAATTATGTTTTCTTTCATGTAATTAACAAGAGTCCATGAGCTAGTGACGTATGGGATAATGACTACCCAAGATGTGGATCTTTCCACACAAGAGTCACTAGAGAGGGAGGGATAAAATAAAGACAGCCAATTCCTGCTGAAAATAATCCACACCCAAAATAAAGTTTAACAAAAAACATAAGCAGAAGATTCAAACTGAAACCGCTGCCTGAAGAACTTTTCTACCAAAAACTGCTTCAGAAGAAGAAAATACATCAAAATGGTAGAATTTAGTAAAAGTATGCAAAGAGGACCAAGTTGCTGCTTTGCAGATCTGGTCAACCGAAGCTTCATTCCTAAACGCCCAGGAAGTAGATACTGACCTAGTAGAATGAGCTGTAATTCTCTGAGGCGGAATTTTACCCGACTCAACATAGGCAAGATGAATTAAAGATTTCAACCAAGATGCCAAAGAAATGGCAGAAGCTTTCTGGCCTTTCCTAGAACCGGAAAAGATAACAAATAGACTAGAAGTCTTACGGAAAGATTTCGTAGCTTCAACATAATATTTCAAAGCTCTAACAACATCCAAAGAATGCAATAATTTCTCCTTAGAATTCTTAGGATTAGGACATAATGAAGGAACCACAATTTCTCTACTAATGTTGTTGGAATTCACAACTTTAGGTAAAAATTCAAACGAAGTTCGCAACACCGCCTTATCCTGATGAAAAATCAGAAAAGGAGACTCACACGAAAGAGCAGATAATTCAGAAACTCTTCTAGCAGAAGAGATGGCCAAAAGGAACAAAACTTTCCAAGAAAGTAATTTAATGTCCAATGAATGCATAGGTTCAAACGGAGGAGCTTGAAGAGCTCCCAGAACCAAATTCAAATTCCAAGGAGGAGAAATTGACTTAATGACAGGTTTTATACGAACCAAAGCTTGTACAAAACAATGAATATCAGGAAGAATAGCAATCTTTCTGTGAAAAAGAACAGAAAGAGCGGAGATTTGTCCTTTCAAAGAACTCGCGGACAAACCCTTATCTAAACCATCCTGAAGAAACTGTAAAATTCTCGGTATTCTAAAAGAATGCCAAGAAAAATGATGAGAAAGACACCAAGAAATATAAGTCTTCCAGACTCTATAATATATCTCTCGAGATACAGATTTACGAGCCTGTAACATAGTATTAATCACGGAGTCAGAGAAACCTCTATGACCAAGAATCAAGCGTTCAATCTCCATACCTTTAAATTTAAGGATTTCAGATCCGGATGGAAAAAAGGACCTTGTGACAGAAGGTCTGGTCTTAACGGAAGAGTCCATGGTTGGCAAGATGCCATCCGGACAAGATCCGCATACCAAAACCTGTGAGGCCATGCCGGAGCTATTAGCAGAACAAACGAGCATTCCCTCAGAATCTTGGAGATTACTCTTGGAAGAAGAACTAGAGGCGGAAAGATATAGGCAGGATGATACTTCCAAGGAAGTGATAACGCATCCACTGCCTCCGCCTGAGGATCCCGGGATCTGGACAGATACCTGGGAAGTTTCTTGTTTAGATGAGAGGCCATCAGATCTATCTCTGGGAGCCCCCACATTTGAACAATCTGAAGAAATACCTCTGGGTGAAGAGACCATTCGCCCGGATGCAACGTTTGGCGACTGAGATAATCCGCTTCCCAATTGTCTACACCTGGGATATGAACCGCAGAGATTAGACAGGAGCTGGATTCCGCCCAAACCAAAATTCGAGATACTTCTTTCATAGCCAGAGGACTGTGAGTCCCTCCTTGATGATTGATGTATGCCACAGTTGTGACATTGTCTGTCTGAAAACAAATGAACGATTCTCTCTTCAGAAGAGGCCAAAACTGAAGAGCTCTGAAAACTGCACGGAGTTCCAAGATATTGATCGGTAATCTCACCTCCTGAGATTCCCAAACCCCTTGTGCCGTCAGAGATCCCCACACAGCTCCCCAACCTGTGAGACTTGCATCTGTTGAAATTACAGTCCAGGTCGGAAGAACAAAAGAAGCCCCCTGAATTAAACGAAGGTGATCTGTCCACCACGTTAGAGAGTGCCGAACAATCGGTTTTAAAGATATTAATTGATTTATCTTCGTGTAATCCCTGCACCATTGATTCAGCATACAGAGCTGAAGAGGTCGCATGTGAAAACGAGCAAAGGGGATCGCGTCCGATGCAGCAGTCATAAGACCTAGAATTTCCATGCATAAGGCTACCGAAGGGAATGATTGAGACTGAAGGTTTCGACAGGCTGTAATCAGTTTTAGACGTCTCTTGTCTGTTAAAGACAGAGTCATGGACACTGAATCTATCTGGAAACCCAGAAAGGTTACCCTTGTTTGAGGAATCAAAGAACTTTTTGGTAAATTGATCCTCCAACCATGATCTTGAAGAAACAACACAAGTCGATTCGTATGAGACTCTGCTAAATGTAAAGACTGAGCAAGTACCAAGATATCGTCCAAATAAGGAAATACCACAATACCCTGTTCTCTGATTACAGACAGAAGGGCACCGAGAATCTTTGTGAAAATTCTTGGAGCTGTAGCAAGGCCAAACGGTAGAGCCACAAATTGGTAATGCTTGTCTAGAAAAGAGAATCTCAGGAACTGATAATGATCTGGATGAATCGGAATATGCAGATATGCATCCTGTAAATCTATTGTGGACATATAATTCCCTTGCTGAACAAAAGGCAATATAGTCCTTACAATTACCATCTTGAACGTTGGTATTCTTACATAACGATTCAATAATTTGAGATCCAGAACTGGTCTGAAGGAATTCTCCTTCTTTGGTATAATGAAGAGATTTGAATAAAACCCCATCCCCTGTTCCGGAACTGGAACTGGCATAATTACTCCAGCCAACTCTAGATCTGAAACACAATTCAGAAATGCTTGAGCTTTCACTGGATTTACTGGGACATGGGAAAGAAAAAATCTCTTTGCAGGAGGTCTCATCTTGAAACCAATTCTGTACCCTTCTGAAACAATGTTCTGAATCCAAAGATTGTGAACAGAATTGATCCAAATTTCTTTGAAAAAACGTAACCTGCCCCCTACCAGCTGAACTGGAATGAGGGCCGTACCTTCATGTGAACTTAGAAGCAGGCTTTGCCTTTCTAGCAGGCTTGGATTTATTCCAGACTGGAGATGGTTTCCAAACTGAAACTGCTCCTGAGGACGAAGGATCAGGCTTTTGTTCTTTGTTGAAACGAAAGGAACGAAAACGATTGTTAGCCCTGTTTTTACCTTTAGACTTTTTATCCTGTGGTAAAAAAGTTCCTTTCCCACCAGTAACAGTTGAAATAATAGAATCCAACTGAGAACCAAATAATTTGTTTCCCTGGAAAGAAATGGAAAGTAGAGTTGATTTAGAAGCCATATCAGCATTCCAGGTCTTAAGCCATAAAGCTCTTCTGGCTAAGATAGCCAGAGACATAAATCTAACATCAACTCTAATAATATCAAAAATGGCATCACAGATGAAATTATTAGCATGCTGGAGAAGAATAATAATATCATGAGAATCACGATTTGTTACTTGTTGCGCTAGAGTTTCCAACCAAAAAGTTGAAGCTGCAGCAACATCAGCCAATGATATAGCAGGTCTAAGAAGATTACCTGAACATAGATAAGCTTTTCTTAGAAAAGATTCAATTTTTCTATCTAAAGGATCCTTAAACGAGGTACCATCTGACGTAGGAATGGTAGTACGTTTAGCAAGGGTAGAAATAGCCCCATCAACTTTAGGGATTTTGTCCCAAAATTCTAACCTGTCAGGCGGAACAGGATATAATTGCTTAAAACGTTTAGAAGGAGTAAATGAATTACCCAATTTATCCCATTCCTTAGCAATTACTGCAGAAATAGCATTAGGAACAGGAAAGACTTCTGGAATAACCGCAGGAGCTTTAAAAACCTTATCCAAACGTATAGAATTAGTATCAAGAGGACTAGAATCCTCTATTTCTAAAGCAATTAGTACTTCTTTAAGTAAAGAGCGAATAAATTCCATCTTAAATAAATATGAAGATTTATCAGCATCAATCTCTGAGATAGAATCCTCTGAACCAGAAGAGTCCAAAGAATCAGAATGATGGTGTTCATTTAAAAATTCATCTGTAGAGAGAGAAGATTTAAAAGACTTTTTACGTTTACTAGAAGGAGAAATAACAGACAAAGCCTTCTTTATGGATTCAGAAACAAAATCTCTTATGTTATCAGGAACATTCTGCACCTTAGATGTTGAGGGAACTGCAACAGGCAATGGTACATCACTAAAGGAAATATTATCTGCTTTAACAAGTTTGTCATGACAATTATTACAAACAACAGCTGGAGGAATAGCTACCAAAAGTTTACAGCAGATACACTTAGCTTTGGTAGATCCAGCAGGCAGTGGTTTTCCTGTAGTATCTTCTGGCTCAGATGCAACGTGAGACATCTTGCAATATGTAAGAGAAAAAACAACATATAAAGCAAAATAGATCAAATTCCTTATAAGACAGTTTCAGGAATGGGAAAAAAATGCCAAACATCAAGCTTCTAGCAACCAGAAGCAAATGAAAAATGAGACTGAAATAATGTGGAGACAAAAGCGACGCCCATATTTTTTGGCGCCAAATAAGACGCCCACATTATTTGGCGCCTAAATGCTTTTGGCGCCAAAAATGACGCCACATCCGGAACGCCGACATTTTTGGCGCAAAATAACGTCAAAAATGACGCAACTTCCGGCGACACGTATGACGCCGGAAACGGAAAAGAATTTTTGCGCCAAAAAAGTCCGCGCCAAGAATGACGCAATAAAATGAAGCATTTTCAGCCCCCGCGAGCCTAACAGCCCACAGGGAAAAAAGTCAAATTTTTGAGGTAAGAAAAAAAATATGATAATTTAAAGCATAATCCCAAATATGAAACTGACTGTCTGGAAATAAGGAAAGTTGAACATTCTGAGTCAAGGCAAATAAATGTTTGAATACATATATTTAGAACTTTATAAATAAAGTGCCCAACCATAGCTTAGAGTGTCACAGAAAATAAGACTTACTTACCCCAGGACACTCATCTACATGTTTGTAGAAAGCCAAACCAGTACTGAAACGAGAATCAGTAGAGGAAATGGTAAATATAAGAGTATATCGTCGATCTGAAAAGGGAGGTAAGAGATGAATCTCTACGACCGATAACAGAGAACCTTATGAAATAGACCCCGTAGAAGGAGATCACTGCATTCAATAGGCAATACTCTCTTCACATCCCTCTGACATTCACTGCACGCTGAGAGGAAAACCGGGCTCCAACTTGCTGCGGAGCGCATATCAACGTAGAATCTAGCACAAACTTACTTCACCACCTCCCTTGGAGGCAAAGTTTGTAAAACTGATTTGTGGGTGTGGTGAGGGGTGTATTTATAGGCATTTTAAGGTTTGGGAAACTTTGCCCCTCCTGGTAGGAATGTATATCCCATACGTCACTAGCTCATGGACTCTTGTTAATTACATGAAAGAAATATACAGTATATACTAATTGTCATATAACTGCATGTAATAGACACTACTATAAAGAATAAGATGCAGATACTGATATAAATATACAGTATACACTAATTGTCATATAACTGCATGTAATAAACACTACTATACAGAATATGTACAAATACTGATATAAATATACAGTATACACTAATTGTCATATAACTGCATGTAATAGACACTACTATACAGAATATGTACAGATACTGATATAAATATACAGTATACACTGTCATATAACTGCATGTAATAGACACTACTATACATAATATGTACAGATACTGATATAAATATACAGTATATACTAATTGTCATATAACTGTATGTAATAGACACTACTATACAGAATATGTACAGATACTGATATAAATATACAGTATACACTAATTATCATATAACTGCATGTAATAGACACTACTATACAGAATATGTACAGATACTGATATAAATATACAGTATACACTAATTGTCATATTACTGCATGTAATAGACACTACTATACATAATATGTACAGATACTGATATAAATATACAGTATACACTAATTACATATAACTGCATGTAATATACACTACTATACAGAATTTGTACAGATACTGATATAAATATACAGTATATACTAATTGTCATATAACTGCATGTAATAGACAGTACTATACAGAATATGTACAGATACTGATATAAATATACAGTATACACTAATTGTCATATAACTGCATGTAACAGACACTACTATACAGAATATGTACAGATACTGATATAAAACATAATTTATGTAAGAACTTACCTGATAAATTCATTTCTTTCATATTAACAAGAGTCCATGAGCTAGTGACGTATGGGATATACATTCCTACCAGGAGGGGCAAAGTTTCCCAAACCTTAAAATGCCTATAAATACACCCCTCACCACACCCACAAATCAGTTTAACGAATAGCCAAGAAGTGGGGTGATAAGAAAAAAAGTGCGAAGCATATAAAATAAGGAATTGGAATAATTGTGCTTTATACAAAAAAATCATAACCACCACAAAAAAGGGTGGGCCTCATGGACTCTTGTTAATATGAAAGAAATGAATTTATCAGGTAAGTTCTTACATAAATTATGTTTTCTTTCATGTAATTAACAAGAGTCCATGAGCTAGTGACGTATGGGATAATGACTACCCAAGATGTGGATCTTTCCACACAAGAGTCACTAGAGAGGGAGGGATAAAATAAAGACAGCCAATTCCTGCTGAAAATAATCCACACCCAAAATAAAGTTTAACAAAAAACATAAGCAGAAGATTCAAACTGAAACCGCTGCCTGAAGAACTTTTCTACCAAAAACTGCTTCAGAAGAAGAAAATACATCAAAATGGTAGAATTTAGTAAAAGTATGCAAAGAGGACCAAGTTGCTGCTTTGCAGATCTGGTCAACCGAAGCTTCATTCCTAAACGCCCAGGAAGTAGATACTGACCTAGTAGAATGAGCTGTAATTCTTTGAGGCGGAATTTTACCCGACTCAACATAGGCAAGATGAATTAAAGATTTCAACCAAGATGCCAAAGAAATGGCAGAAGCTTTCTGGCCTTTCCTAGAACCGGAAAAGATAACAAATAGACTAGAAGTCTTACGGAAAGATTTCGTAGCTTCAACATAATATTTCAAAGCTCTAACAACATCCAAAGAATGCAATGATTTCTCCTTAGAATTCTTAGGATTAGGCCATAATGAAGGAACCACAATTTCTCTACTAATGTTGTTGGAATTCACAACTTTAGGTAAAAATTCAAAAGAAGTTCGCAACACCGCCTTATCCTGATGAAAAATCAGAAAAGGAGACTCACACGAAAGAGCAGATAATTCAGAAACTCTTCTAGCAGAAGAGATGGCCAAAAGGAACAAAACTTTCCAAGAAAGTAATTTAATGTCCAATGAATGCATAGGTTCAAACGGAGGAGCTTGAAGAGCTCCCAGAACCAAATTCAAACTCCAAGGAGGAGAAATTGACTTAATGACAGGTTTTATACGAACCAAAGCTTGTACAAAACAATGAATATCAGGAAGAATAGCAATCTTTCTGTGAAAAAGAACAGAAAGAGCGGAGATTTGTCCTTTCAAAGAACTTGCGGACAAACCCTTATCTAAACCATCCTGAAGAAACTGTAAAATTCTCGGTATTCTAAAAGAATGCCAAGAAAAATGATGAGAAAGACACCAAGAAATATAAGTCTTCCAGACTCTATAATATATCTCTCGAGATACAGATTTACGAGCCTGTAACATAGTATTAATCACGGAGTCAGAGAAACCTCTATGACCAAGAATCAAGCGTTCAATCTCCATACCTTTAAATTTAAGGATTTCAGATCCGGATGGAAAAAAGGACCTTGTGACAGAAGGTCTGGTCTTAACGGAAGAGTCCATGGCTGGCAAGATGCCATCCGGACAAGATCCGCATACCAAAACCTGTGAGGCCATGCCGGAGCTATTAGCAGAACAAACGAGCATTCCCTCAGAATCTTGGAGATTACTCTTGGAAGAAGAACTAGAGGCGGAAAGATATAGGCAGGATGATACTTCCAAGGAAGTGATAATGCATCCACTGCCTCCGCCTGAGGATCCCGGGATCTGGACAGATACCTGGGAAGTTTCTTGTTTAGATGAGAGGCCATCAGATCTATCTCTGGGAGCCCCCACAATTGAACAATCTGAAGAAATACCTCTGGGTGAAGAGACCATTCGCCCGGATGCAACGTTTGGCGACTGAGATAATCCGCTTCCCAATTGTCTACACCTGGGATATGAACCGCAGAGATTAGACAGGAGCTGGATTCCGCAATTTAAAGCATAATCCCAAATATGAAACTGACTGTCTGGAAATAAGGAAAGTTGAACATTCTGAGTCAAGGCAAATAAATGTTTGAATACATATATTTAGAACTTTATAAATAAAGTGCCCAACCATAGCTTAGAGTGTCACAGAAAATAAGACTTACTTACCCCAGGACACTCATCTACATGTTTGTAGAAAGCCAAACCAGTACTGAAACGAGAATCAGTAGAGGAAATGGTAAATATAAGAGTATATCGTCGATCTGAAAAGGGAGGTAAGAGATGAATCTCTACGACCGATAACAGAGAACCTTATGAAATAGACCCCGTAGAAGGAGATCACTGCATTCAATAGGCAATACTCTCCTCACATCCCTCTGACATTCACTGCACGCTGAGAGGAAAACCGGGCTCCAACTTGCTGCGGAGCGCATATCAACGTAGAATCTAGCACAAACTTACTTCACCACCTCCCTTGGAGGCAAAGTTTGTAAAACTGATTTGTGGGTGTGGTGAGGGGTGTATTTATAGGCATTTTAAGGTTTGGGAAACTTTGCCCCTCCTGGTAGGAATGTATATCCCATACGTCACTAGCTCATGGACTCTTGTTAATTACATGAAAGAAATATACAGTATACACTAATTGTCATATAACTGTATGTAATAGACACTACTATACAGACTATGTACAGCTACTGATATAAATATACAGTATACACTAATTGTCATATAACTGCATGTAATAGACACTACTATACAGAATATGTACAGATACTGATATAAATAACAGAATTTATGTTTACCTGATAAATTTCTTTCTCCAACGGTGTGTCCGGTCCACGGCGTCATCCTTACTTGTGGGATATTCTCTTCCCCAACAGGAAATGGCAAAGAGCCCAGCAAAGCTGGTCACATGATCCCTCCTAGGCTCCGCCTACCCCAGTCATTCGACCGACGTTAAGGAGGAATATTTGCATAGGAGAAACCATATGGTACCGTGGTGACTGTAGTTAAAGAAAATAAAATATCAGACCTGATTAAAAAAACCAGGGCGGGCCGTGGACCGGACACACCGTTGGAGAAAGAAATTTATCAGGTAAACATAAATTCTGTTTTCTCCAACATAGGTGTGTCCGGTCCACGGCGTCATCCTTACTTGTGGGAACCAATACCAAAGCTTTAGGACACGGATGAAGGGAGGGAGCAAATCAGGTCACCTAAATGGAAGGCACCACGGCTTGCAAAACCTTTCTCCCAAAAATAGCCTCAGAAGAAGCAAAAGTATCAAACTTGTAAAATTTGGTAAAAGTGTGCAGGGAAGACCAAGTCGCTGCCCTACATATCTGATCAACAGAAGCCTCGTTCTTGAAGGCCCATGTGGAAGCCACAGCCCTAGTGGAATGAGCTGTGATTCTTTCGGGAGGCTGCCGTCCGGCAGTCTCGTAAGCCAATCTGATGATGCTTTTAATCCAAAAAGAGAGAGAGGTAGAAGTTGCTTTTTGACCTCTCCTTTTACCTGAATAAACAACAAACAAGGAAGATGTTTGTCTAAAATCCTTTGTAGCATCTAAATAGAATTTTAGAGCGCGAACAACATCCAAATTGTGCAACAAACGTTCCTTCTTTGAAACTGGTTTTGGACACAGAGAAGGTACGATAATCTCCTGGTTAATGTTTTTGTTAGAAACAACTTTTGGAAGAAAACCAGGTTTAGTACGTAAAACCACCTTATCTGCATGGAACACCAGATAAGGAGGAGAACACTGCAGAGCAGATAATTCTGAGACTCTTCTAGCAGAAGAAATCGCAACTAAAAACAAAACTTTCCAAGATAATAACTTAATATCAACGGAATGTAAGGGTTCAAACGGAACCCCCTGAAGAACTGAAAGAACTAAATTGAGACTCCAAGGAGGAGTCAAAGGTTTGTAAACAGGCTTGATTCTAACCAGAGCCTGAACAAAGGCTTGAACATCTGGCACAGCTGCCAGCTTTTTGTGAAGTAATACCGACAAGGCAGAAATCTGTCCCTTCAGGGAACTTGCCGATAATCCTTTTTCCAATCCTTCTTGAAGGAAGGATAGAATCCTAGGAATCTTAACCTTGTCCCAAGGGAATCCTTTAGATTCACACCAACAGATATATTTTTTCCAAATTTTGTGGTAAATCTTTCTAGTCACAGGCTTTCTGGCCTGAACAAGAGTATCGATCACAGAATCTGAGAATCCTCGCTTCGATAAAATCAAGCGTTCAATCTCCACGCAGTCAGCTGGAGTGAAACCAGATTCGGATGTTCGAACGGACCCTGAACAAGAAGGTCTCGTCTCAAAGGTAGCTTCCAAGGTGGAGCCGATGACATATTCACCAGATCTGCATACCAAGTCCTGCGTGGCCACGCAGGAGCTATCAAGATCACCGACGCCCTCTCCTGCTTGATCCTGGCTATCAGCCTGGGGATGAGAGGAAATGGCGGGAACACATAAGCTAGTTTGAAGGTCCAAGGTGCTACTAGTGCATCCACTAGAGCCGCCTTGGGATCCCTGGATCTGGCCCCGTAGCAAGGAACTTTGAAGTTCTGACGAGAGGCCATCAGATCCATGTCTGGAATGCCCCACAGGTGAATGACTTGGGCAAAGATTTCCGGATGGAGTTCCCACTCCCCCGGATGCAATGTCTGACGACTCAGAAAATCCGCTTCCCAATTTTCCACTCCTGGGATGTGGATAGCAGACAGGTGGCAGGAGTGAGACTCCGCCCAAAGAATAATTTTGGTTACTTCTTCCATCGCTAGGGAACTCCTTGTTCCCCCCTGATGGTTGATGTACGCAACAGTCGTCATGTTGTCTGATTGAAACCGAATGAACCTGGTCCTCGCAAGCTGGGGCCAGGCCTGGAGCGCATTGAATATCGCTCTCAGTTCCAGAATATTTATCGGTAGAAGAGATTCTTCCCGAGACCAAAGACCCTGAGCTTTCAGGGATCCCCAGACCGCGCCCCAGCCTATCAGACTGGCGTCGGTCGTGACAATGACCCACTCTGGTCTGTGGAACATCATCCCTTGAGACAGATTGTCCAGGGACAGCCACCAACGGAGTGAGTCTCTGGTCCTCTGATTTACTTGTATCTTCGGAGACAAGTCTGTATAGTCCCCATTCCACTGACTGAGCATGCACAGTTGTAATGGTCTTAGATGAATGCGCGCAAAAGGAACTATGTCCATCGCCGCCACCATCAACCCGATCACTTCCATGCACTGAGCTATGGAAGGAAGAGGAACGGAATGAAGTATCCGACAAGAGTCCAGAAGCTTTGTTTTTCTGGCCTCTGTTAGAAAGATCCTCATTTCTAAGGAGTCTATAATTGTTCCCAAGAAGGGAACCCTTGTTGACGGGGATAGAGAACTCTTTTCCACGTTCACTTTCCAGCCGTGAGATCTGAGAAAGGACAGGACAATGTCCGTGTGAGCCTTTGCTTGAGGAAGGGACGACGCTTGAATCAGAATGTCGTCCAGGTAAGGTACTACTGCAATGCCCCTTGGTCTTAGCACCGCTAGAAGGGACCCTAGTACCTTTGTGAAAATCCTTGGAGCAGTGGCTAATCCGAAAGGAAGCGCCACGAACTGGTAATGTTTGTCCAGGAATGCAAACCTTAGGAACCGATGATGTTCCTTGTGGATAGGAATATGTAGATACGCATCCTTTAAATCCACCGTGGTCATGAATTGACCTTCCTGGATGGAAGGAAGGATAGTTCGAATGGTTTCCATCTTGAACGATGGGACCTTGAGAAATTTGTTTAAGATCTTGAGATCTAGGATTGGTCTGAACGTTCCCTCTTTTTTGGGAACTATGAACAGATTGGAGTAGAACCCCATCCCTTGTTCTCTTAATGGAACAGGATGAATCACTCCCATTTTTAACAGGTCTTCTACACAATGTAAGAACGCCTGTCTTTTTATGTGGTCTGAAGACAACTGCGACCTGTGGAACCTCCCCCTTGGGGGAAGTCCCTTGAATTCCAGAAGATAACCCTGGGAGACTATTTCTAGCGCCCAAGGATCCAGAACATCTCTTGCCCAAGCCTGAGCGAAGAGAGAGAGTCTGCCCCCCACCAGATCCGGTCCCGGATCGGGGGCCAATATTTCATGCTGTCTTGGTAGCAGTGGCAGGTTTCTTGGCCTGCTTTCCCTTGTTCCAGCCTTGCATTGGTCTCCAAGCTGGCTTGGCCTGAGAAGTATTACCCTCTTGCTTAGAGGACGTAGCACCTTGGGCTGGTCCGTTTTTACGAAAGGGACGAAAATTAGGTCTATTTTTTGCCTTGAAAGGCCGATCCTGAGGAAGGGCGTGGCCCTTACCCCCAGTGATATCAGAGATAATCTCTTTCAAGTCAGGACCAAACAACGTTTTCCCCTTGAAAGGAATGTTTAGTAGCTTGTTCTTGGAAGACGCATCAGCCGACCAAGATTTCAACCAAAGCGCTCTGCGCGCCACAATAGCAAACCCAGAGTTCTTAGCCGCTAACTTAGCCAATTGCAAAGAGGCGTCTAGAGTGAAAGAATTAGCCAATTTGAGAGCATTGATTCTGTCCATAATCTCCTCATAAGGAGGAGAGTCACTATCGAGCACCTTAAGCAGTTCATCAAACCAGAAATATGCGGCAGTAGTGACAGGGACAATGCATGAAATGGGTTGTAGAAGGTAACCCTGCTGAACAAACATCTTTTTAAGCAAACCTTCTAATTTTTTATCCATAGGATCTTTGAAAGCACAACTATCCTCTATGGGAATAGTGGTGCGTTTGTTTAAAGTAGAAACCGCTCCCTCGACCTTGGGGACTGACTGCCATAAGTCCTTTCTAGGGTCGACCATAGGAAACAATTTTTTAAATATGGGGGGAGGGACGAAAGGAATACCGGGCCTTTCCCATTCTTTATTAACAATGTCCGCCACCCGCTTGGGTATAGGAAAAGCTTCTGGGAGCCCCGGCACCTCTAAGAACTTGTCCATTTTACATAGTTTCTCTGGGATGACTAAATTTTCACAATCATCCAGAGTGGATAATACCTCCTTAAGCAAAATGCGGAGATGTTCCAATTTAAATTTAAATGTAATCACATCAGATTCAGCCTGCTGAGAAATGTTCCCTAAATCAGTAATTTCTCCCTCAGACAAAACCTCCCTGGCCCCCTCAGATTGGGTTAGGGGCCCTTCAGAGATATTAATATCAGCGTCGTCATGCTCTTCAGTAACTAAAACAGAGCAGCCACGCTTACGCTGACAAGGGTTCATTTTGGCTAAAATGTTTTTGACAGAATTATCCATTACAGCCGTTAATTGTTGCATAGTAAGGAGTATTGGCGCGCTAGATGTACTAGGGGCCTCCTGAGTGGGCAAGACTCGTGTAGACGAAGGAGGGAATGATGCAGTACCATGCTTACTCCCCTCACTTGAGGAATCATCTTGGGCATCATTGTCATTATCACATAAATCACATTTATTTAAATGAATAGGAATTCTGGCTTCCCCACATTCAGAACACAGTCTATCTGGTAGCTCAGACATGTTAAACAGGCATAAACTTGATCAGAAAGTACAAAAAACGTTTTAAAATAAAACCGTTACTGTCACTTTAAATTTTAAACTGAACACACTTTATTACTGCAATTGCGAAAAAACATGAAGGAATTGTTCAAAATTCACCAAATTTTCACCACAGCGTCTTAAAGCTTTGAAAATATTGCACACCAATTTTGGAAGCTTTAACCCTTAAAATAACGGAACCGGAGCCGTTTTAAGCTTTAAACCCCTTTACAGTCCCTGGTATCTGCTTTGCTGAGACCCAACCAAACCCAAAGGGGAATACGATACCAAATGACGCCTTCAGAAGTCTTTTATAAGTATCAGAGCTCCTCTCACATGCGACTGCATGCCATGCCTCTCAAAAACAAGTGCGCAACACCGGCGCGAAAATGAGACTCTGCCTATGCTTTGGGAAAGCCCCTAAAGAATAAGGTGTCTAAAACAGTGCCTGCCGATATTATTATATCAAAATACCCAGATAAAATGATTCCTCAAGGCTAAATAAGTGTTAATAATCAATCGATTTAGCCCAGAAAAAGTCTACAGTTTAAATAAGCCCTTGTGAAGCCCTTATTTACAATCGTAATAAACATGGCTTACCGGATCCCATAGGGAAAATGACAGCTTCCAGCATTACATCGTCTTGTTAGAATGTGTCATACCTCAAGCAGTAAGAGACTGCACTCTGTTCCCCCAACTGAAGTTAATTGCTCTCAACAGTCCTGTGTGGAACAGCCATGGATTTTAGTTACGGTTGCTAAAATCATTTTCCTCATACAAACAGAATTCTTCATCTCTTTTCTGTTTCTGAGTAAATAGTACGTACCAGCACTATTTGAAAATAACAAACTCTTGATTGAATAATGAAAAACTACAGTTAAACACTAAAAAACTCTAAGCCATCTCCGTGGAGATGTTGCCTGTACAACGGCAAAGAGAATGACTGGGGTAGGCGGAGCCTAGGAGGGATCATGTGACCAGCTTTGCTGGGCTCTTTGCCATTTCCTGTTGGGGAAGAGAATATCCCACAAGTAAGGATGACGCCGTGGACCGGACACACCTATGTTGGAGAAATACAGTATATACTAATTGTCATATAACTGCATGTAATAGACACTACTATACAGACTATGTACAGATACTGATATAAATATACAGTATACACTAATTGTCATATAACTGCATGTAATAGACACTACTATACAGAATATGTACAGATACTGATATAAATATACAGTATACACTAATTGTCATATAACTGCATGTAATAGACACTACTATACAGAATATGTACAGATACTGATATAAATATACTGTATATACTAATTGTCATATAACTGTATGTAATAGACACTACTATACAGAATATGTACAGATACTGATATAAATATACAGTATACACTAATTGTCATATAACTGCATGTAATAGACACTACTATACAGAATATGTACAGATACTGATATAAATATACAGTATACACTAATTTCATATAACTGCATGTAATAGACACTACTATACAGAATATGTACAGATACTGATATAAATATACAGTATACACTAATTGTCATAACTGCATGTAACAGACACTACTATACAGAATATGTACAGATACGGATATAAATATACAGTATACACTAATTGTCATATAACTGCATGTAACAGACACTACTATAAATAATAATATGCACAAATACGGATATAAAAATCCAGTATAAAACAGTTTAAAACTTACTTAGAAGCTTCCAGTTTAGCTCTGTTGAAAAGGTTACTGGAACAGGCACAGCAAGTGGGAAATATACACCCCCCTCCCTCTGCATATGAAAAGACCCTTTACACAAACAGAAGCAAGCTGGAGTAGGGATATGTCGGTATTCTCCTAAAACTGTGGAGCTTGGTTAGGAGTCTGAAAATCAGAGCAATATTATTTAAAAATAAGCAAAACTACACTTTTTTTTTTTTAAATGTTTAGGTTCAGTGTCCCTTTAAGCCAAAACCAGACACAGCAGACATTAGCAAGTACCCATTCAGATGCAAGCAATAACCCCAAACGAGACACAAGACATTAGCAAGTACCCATCCAGATGCAAGCATTAACCTCACACCAGACACAGCAGACATTAGCAAGTACCCATCCAGATGCAAGCAATAACCCCAAACCAGACACAAGACATTAGCAAGCACCCATCCAGATGCAAGCATTAACCTCACACCAGACACAGCAGACATTAGCAAGTACCCATCCAGATGCAAGCATGAATCCCACCCCAGACACAAGACATTAGCAAGTACCCATCCAGATGCAAGCATGAATCCCACCCCAGACACAAGACATTAGCAAGTACCCATCCAGATGCAAGCATTAAGCCAAAACCAGACACAGTAGACATTAGCAAGTACCCATCCAGATGCAAGCATGAATCCCACCCCAGACACAAGACATTAGCAAGTACCCATCCAGATGCAAGCATGAATCCCACCCCAGACACAAGACATTAGCAAGTACCCATCCAGATGCAAGCATGAATCCCACCCCAGACACAAGACATTAGCAAGTACCCATCCAGATGCAAGCATGAATCCCACCCCAGACAAGACATTAGCAAGTACCCATCCAGATGCAAGCATGAATCCCACCCCAGAAACAAGACATTAGCAAGTACCCATCCAGATGCAAGCATGAATCCCACCCCAGACACAAGACATTAGCAAGTACCCATCCAGATGCAAGCATGAATCCCACCCCAGACACAAGACATTAGCAAGTACCCATCCAGATGCAAGCATTAAGCCAAAACCAGACACAGCAGACATTAGCAAGTACCCATCCAGATGCAAGCAATAACCCCACACCAGACACAAGACATTAGCAAGTACCCATCCAGATGCAATCATTAAGCCAAAACCAGACACAGCAGACATTAGCAAGTACCCATCCAGATGCAAGCATTAAGCCCCCACCAGACACAAGACATTAGCAAATACCCATCCAGATGCAAGCATTAATCCCACCCCAGTCACAAGACATTAGCAAATACCCATCCAGATGCAAGCATTAATCCCCCACCAGACACAAGACATTAGCAAATACCCATCCAGATGCAAGCATTAATCCCCCACCAGACACAAGACATTAGCAAATACCCATCCAGATGCAAGCATTAATCCCCCACCAGACACAAGACATTAGCAAATACCCATCCAGATGCAAGCATTAATCCCCCACCAGACACAAGACATTAGCAAATACCCATCCAGATGCAAGCATTAATCCCACCCCAGACACAAGACATTAGCAAGTACCCATCCAGATGCAAGCATTAATCCCACACCAGACACAAGACATTAGCAAATACCCATCCAGATGCAAGCAATCTCCCACCAGACACAAGACATTAGCAAATACCCATCCAGATGCAAGCATTAATCCCACACCAGACACAAGACATTAGCAAGTACCCATCCAGATGCAAGCATTAATCCCACACCAGACACAAGACATTAGCAAATACCCATCCAGATGCAAGCAATCTCCCACCATACACAAGACATTAGCAAATACCCATCCAGATGCAAGCAATCTCCCACCATACACAAGACATTAGCAAATACCCATCCAGATGCAAGCAATCTCCCACCATACACAAGACATTAGCAAATACCCATCCAGATGCAAGCAATCTCCCACCATACACAAGACATTAGCAAATACCCATCCAGATGCAAGCAATCTCCCACCATACACAAGACATTAGCAAATACCCATCCAGATGCAAGCAATCTCCCACCATACACAAGACATTAGCAAATACCCATCCAGATGCAAGCAATCTCCCACCATACACAAGACATTAGCAAATACCCATCCAGATGCAAGCAATCTCCCACCATACACAAGACATTAGCAAATACCCATCCAGATGCAAGCATTAAACCCACACTAAACAGATATTAGCAAGCACCCAAAATTAAATAAAACAAGTTGGGATAGAGATAAAATATATGTATTTTAATTGCTTTACCTGCAAATTTATACTGCAGTGCCTCGACATTAACCCTTTCATTTAAGTCTCAGTATTGTAAAGTTCTAACTCCCCCCACACATTTCCTTCTATGGCTGTATCTATATCTATTATTGTTTTGGTAGAATGCAAAAGTGAACAGGGATTATCTGCTGGAGCTGCCTAGAAGCTGTGAACTCAGTTGAAATACAACACTGATAAGGGGGTGGAGCACAGTGCTCTAGACAGCATAGCTATATAAGTATTTTTGCTTAATTTTGAAAATTTTAAAATACTTGGCAATATTTAAACTTTTTTTATGCAAACTATTTTTCATTGATTAGACCTTTTATGATATTCACAGATCTCAAACTGTTTTATGGCACTTTAAGCCCACACCATACACAAGACATTAGCAAGTACCCATCCAATACAATAGACATTAGCAAGTACCCATCCAATACAATAGACATTAGCAAGTACCCATCCAATACAATAGACATTAGCAAGTATCCATCCAATACAATAGACATTAGCAAGTACCCATCCAATACAATAGACATTAGCAAGTACCCATCCAGATGCGAGCATTAATTCCACACCAGAAACAAGACATTAGCAAGTACCCATCCAATACAATAGACATTAGCAAGTACCCATCCAGATGTGAGCATTAATTCCACACCAGAAACAAGACATTAGCAAGTATCCATGCAGATACAATAGACATTAGCAAGTATCCATCCAGATGCGAGCATTAATTCCACACCAAAAACAAGACATTAGCAAGTATCCATGCAGATACAATAGACATTAGTAAGTATCCATCCAGATGTGAGCATTAATTATACACCAGAAACAAGACATTAGCACCAAGTACCCACTTAGATGCAAGCATTAAAGGGCCATTATACACTCAGTTTTTCTTTGCATAAATGTTTTGTAGCTGATCTATTTATAAAGCCCATAAAGTTTTTTTTTTTTAAATGTATAATTTTGCTTATTTTTAAAGAACATTGCTCTGATTTTCAGACTCCCCTACCTTCTCCAGCTTGCTCCTGTTTGTGTAAAGGGTCTTTTCATATGCAAAAGAAGGGGGAGGGTCTTATTTCCCACTTGCAGTGGGCTTTCCAACTGCCTTTTCAACAGAGCGAAATTGAAAGCTTCTAAGTACAATCATTTTATACTGGATTTTTATATCAGTATCTGTGCATCTTATTCTTTATAGTAGTGTCTATTACATGCAGTTATATGAAAATGAGTGTATACTGTCCCTTTAATCCCACAGATGCAAGCATGAATCCCACAACAGACACAAGACATTAGCAAGTACCCATCCAGATGCACGCATTAAGCCCACACCAGATAGACATTAGCAAGTACCCATCCAGATACAAGCATGAATCCCACACCAGACACAAGACATTAGCAAGTACCCATCCAGATGCAAGCATTAATCCCACACCAGACAAGACATTAGCAAGTACCCATCCAGATGCAAGCATTAATCCCACACCAGACACAAGACATTAGCAAGTACCCATCCAGATGCAAGCATTAATCCCACATCAGACAAGACATTAGCAAGTACCCATCCAGATGCAAGCATGAATCCCACCCCAGACACAAGACATTAGCAAGTACCCATCCAGATGCAAGCATTAATCCCACACCAGACACAAGACATTAGCAAGTACCCATCCAGATGCAAGCATGAATCCCACACCAGACACAAGACATTAGCACCAAGTACCCATCCAGATGCAAGCATTAATCCCACACCAGAGAGACATTAGCAAGTACCCATCCAGATGCAAGAATTAAGCCCACACCAGAGAGACATTAGCAAGTACCCATCCAGATACAAGCATGAATCCCACACCAGACACAAGACATTAGCAAGTACCCATCCAGATGCAAGCATTAATCCCACACCAGACAAGACATTAGCAAGTACCCATCCAGATGCAAGCATTAATCCCACACCAGACAAGACATTAGCAAGTACCCATCCAGATGCAAGCATTAATCCCACACCAGAGAGACATTAGCAAGTACCCATCCAGATGCAAGCATTAAGCCCACACCAGAGAGACATTAGCAAGTACCCATCCAGATGCAAGCATTAAGCCCACACCAGAGAGACATTAGCAAGTACCCATCCAGATGCAAGCATTAAGCCCACACCAGAGAGACATTAGCAAGTACCCATCCAGATGCAAGCATGAATCCCACACCAGAGAGACATTAGCAAGTATCCATCCAGATGCAGGCATGAATCCCACACCAGACAAGACAATAGCACCAACTACCCATCCAGATGCAAGCACTAATCCCACACCAGACACTAGCAAGTACCCATCCAGATGCAAGCATTAAGCCCACACTAGACACTAGCAAGTACCCATCCAGATGCAAGCATGAATCCCACACCAGACACAAGAAACTAGCACCAAGTAACCATCCAGATGCAAGCATTAATCCCCCACCAGACAAGACATTAGCAAATACCCATCCAGATGCAAGCATTAAACCCACACTAGACAACAGATATTAGCAAGTACCCAAAAGTACATAAAACAAGTTGGGATAGAGATAAAATATAATATGTATTTTGATTACTTAACCTGCAAATTTATACTGCAGTGCCTCAACATTAACCCTTTTATTTAAGTCTCAGTATTGTAAAGCTCTAACTCCCCCCACACATTTCCTTCTATGGCTGTATCTATATTTATTATTGTTTTGGTAGAATGCAAAAGTGAACAGGGATTATCTGCTGGAGCTGCCTAGAAGCTGTGAACTCAGTTGAAATACAACACTGATAAGGGGGTGGAGCACAGTGCTCTAGACCAGCGGTCGCCAACCAGTGGTCCATGGACCACTGGTGGTCCACGAGAAGATGTTGGTGATCCTTGACACCATCAAACAGGAATTATTCTCCTCTGATGGTGTCACCCCTGTCGTGCCGCAACTCCCTACTGTGCCTGGCTGGGAGTTGCGTAGTACTGCGCAACTTGCGTAGCTAGATTGTATTTTTAAATCCTCCTGCCCGGCGCGCTGCTCAGAGGAAGATGATTCCATTCTAAAGCCAGCAGAAGTTGGTATAGTCTTGGCTTGAAATAGTGGAATTAAAGTATATGAAAAACGAAAATCTTAAAAAAAAATTCTCATATTTCATTTATTTTCTTCCCTTTACCTGTCTCTGTCTCTTTGTTGTAGGTTTCCTAATCCAATCAGAAGGACTTAAATCACTGTTTGTCTTCCTCCCCTCCAACTTCTTTTTAAAAAAAAAATAATTATTTTTAATTCTAATAATTTTCCAGGGCACAAAGTCATTCCACCTGATTCCAGTAATTGTCATCCAGCAAATCAGCCATACCCACCAGTATTATAGTAACTACCAGTAACATCAGTCGTGGTTAGGTTACATCCATATTGAGAGCTTTCTGATATAAACTTCATTTATGACTCCAATGTCTGTCCATGATCATCAGTAGTTTTGAATAATTCCTAACTGGGGCGGTGACTTGGAAGTCTTGTGGTCCTTTTAAACATAATTCTTTTTTTTTTCCTCACTTTCTGCCTCTCTGTTTCCAGCTCAAAAGTTGGCACTCACCTGTCATCTGGAAGTATTCTCTCAGTTTTGTCATTCAGTTAATTCCAAAAAATAATTCTTAAGAATGTGTAAATATATACATAAGGTAAACTTAGCAATGGTTATACTAGTTATGTACAGTATGCATGTGTATATATCTCATAAAACAGCATGGAAGTACAAGATAAAGAAAAAGATCAGAAAAAATACAAGGATTCCTTGGCCAGCACTATTCTATTCTAATACAATCTATTCATTGGAAGTATGGCACGGAACCAGGTACACAGCAAAGATTCACACATGCACAGTGTCGGCCTAGGACATAGATTTATATGGCGATTATTAATGACGAAGAATGGGAAAGCGATATATCAGAAACTTTCTGTGTGTGTGCAGAGACTGCCACCACCAGTCAGGATGAGAAGACAAGTGCTGACAATATTTACAAGTCCTTTAAAACATAGAAAAATGGGCCTACCCCGGGCCAGCCTTAATGGTAGACGCATGAAGGAGTAGCTCCGGATGTAGTTATAGCAAAACCTGAGTGCTTACTACAGAAAATGCACAGAGAACGGCACTAAGTGGCATCGTAAGCATTTCCTAATCGCTGCCCGACACTGACAGGCTGCAAAAGAAGCGGAGGAGAAGCAACGCAATGGCGCAATGAGAGGGCGGCCTAGAACTAATTAAGCGAAAAGAAGCCACTCCACAGTCAAGATCAGAGATCTCACAGACGGAGGACATATGGCTAGAGCTCCGGTAAGCTACACCATATCTGAAATTACGCCATGATATAGGGCGAAAGGCACAGAGACACTGGGGAAAAGTATATAGGTTGAAACGCCACGTGGGAAGCTACTTCTAGAAAAGGGGCCAGCAAGCAAAAGGATACTATCAAAATACTCTGGGCTATATATATATAGATGTTTATTGAGAGATTTACTGGAGAAGAAAGAATGCCCCAATGAAGGGAAATAAGGAGAAAACACAGCAGAATGAAGGCATATTAACGTTCACAAGGCATTTAATGTAGCCCACAGGTTCCATATCTTATATAATATAACGAAGGGTGCTCCTTTTTTCTCTTTTTTTTTTTTTAGACAACAAAACACAAAAAGCAATAAAAACCCTATTATGTGCTACTGAAAGAAGAAGTGATTACAAACATTAAGAAAAAGGGACTATATATATATTATAAAGCTTTAACAGCATTCTCTACCTCTCTTGCCTTATTTTTCTAAGCAGATAAGGGGAAAGGGAAAAGACAAAATAAAATCTCATTGGCATAACTTTGCAAAACACAGCATGGCAGCCAGAAGACAAAATAAACCAGCAACTCCACTCAAAACAGTAGCTGTGCAGGATTTCTTTAAACTCTCTAAAGGAGATAAAACCAAAGATAAAGGAGACATACTACCAGAAGAGGAAATGGAGTCTGATGGGGAATCAATAATAGCTGAGGAATCCCATGCACCAGTCACTAAAGCTGACATTACCAATCTAGTCTCTAAACAGGACATCACTTCAATTTTTGATAAGATGTGGGAGAAAATGGACACACTTCAGACTACTGTAACAAACAGTTTAGCTGAGATTAAGAACGATATCACTAGTCTGGGCACAAGGGTTGAGTCCCTGGAGGAGAAGGAGGAGACCATGGAGGAAGAGATAACAGCAGTCTTGCAACAAATTTCTGAACAAAAACAAGAACTAGCAGAAGTTAATGAAAAATTAGAAGACCTAGAAAATAGGAATAGAAGATGTAATATTCGACTAAAGGGTATTCCGGAATCCATAACAACACCAGATCTAACTTCCTATTTACTACAACTCTTTCAAGCAGTCACAGGATCTTCGGAGGAAGGAAAGTTTCAGATGGAAAGAGCTCATAGAGCTCTGAGAGCTAAACCGAGGGACACGGAACCTCCAAGGGATGTGATCACCAAACTACTGAGATTTCCTGAAAAAGAGGAGATCATGCTGGCGGCGAGGAAAAACCCCACCTTCAAGTTCAAAGGGACTGTTGTACAACTATATCAGGATTTATGTATCAAGACACTACAAAAAAGGTCTTCCCTTCGTCCTCTAACACAGCTATTGCGGAAGAACCAGATCATATACAGATGGGGATTCCCCTTTGCCCTCCATATACACCATGAAGGGAAAACAATTACGCTCAAAGATAAACAAGATATTCCAGGGATCTGTCAGATACTTAAACTAGAGTGCCCAGAGGATCCAGATAATCAACAGGATAACAACAGAAGACCCCCTCGACAACAGAGAGGAATCCAACAAACTGAGAGATGGACAAAAGTTCCCAAAAGAAAACAAAGACCTTGAAGGACTAACCAGAGACAAAAATGAGACGGTATTTATGTAGACTTTTGTGCTTCTAAACCTTCTCCTACAATAGGGAGGAGAGTACATAATCTGGGGGCATAATGTTTACGATTCACTGTAAGCCTATAATGGTAAATAGGTGACACAGGTGTGAGCCCCCTGATGTAGGGTAGGATCCAGTTTATGCAATGTGAATTGTTTGAAATTCTTTGACATCAGTTGATTAGGTTAATTACAATAGATAAAAGATGAATAGGTATTAAATCAAATCTGCTATATCTAATGTTATACAGTTTATAACCAGGGCTAGATAAGCCAGTTCGCTTAGTTTCTAGAGCACTCATGTTTTAATATGTATAGGGTGCAATCCAGCAGTTTTTGTTAACATAACTACATATCCAACTAAAGCGAAATGTTCGGGTGGAAGTTAAAACACCAGACAAATATTAATGTTGTATATATGATTGTGACTATGTTTAAAATTGGGTTATTTTTTTTTATTTCAAGTTCCGTTGAGCAGTATAATGAAAAATTTTCTCTCCAGAAAACTGAAAATCAGAATAACAAAAACAGAAGTGAGGATGAGGAGGACGTACTATTCAGGTATAGGGGGATGAGGAGGGGGGACACTACATATGGCAGCTAAGTTACATATCATATCCCACAATGTACGGGGTCTAAACACAGACACAAAAAGGAAAACAGCGATCACACAATACTTAAACTTGGGGGCCAAAATCATATTCCTCCAGGAGACACATTTCGTCCAACAACAAATCCCTAGACACTGGTCAAAACATTTTCAGCAACATTTTCATGCCACCGCTGATAGCAAAAAAAGGGGGGTATCTATCCTCATACACAACTCACTCCAATTCACTAAGGAAGAGATCATAAAGGACAAGGAGGGAAGGTATATTATAGTAAGGGGTAATTTACAGGGAGCACAGGTCACACTGTGCAACTTATACGCTCCTAACGAACAACAACATACCTTTTTTACAAATCTATCCCACATCCTGACCCAATGGTCGCAAACAAAAATTATTTTAGCAGGTGACTTTAATATAAACTTAAGTACAACTAGGAAGGACACTTCATCCAAAATTTCTAGCAAACAGTTAAGACTAAACTCTATCTCTAAATCCATTAGAGACACACTAGAGAGCCACAATATTTTGGATACATGGACAACACTATATGGCCAGACCTCGGACCATACTTATTACTCACCTGCACACAAATTATACACTAAACTGGACTATATTTACATTAGCCAAATTCTGCTACCCAACCTAACATTCTCTAAAATTCACGCCTCAGTATGGTCTGACCATTCTATTATACAAATACAACTAGACGGCATAATAAATGTAAACAGACAGAGATCATGGACGTATGATCCAGTGCTCTTAAAACAGCCAAACATACAATCTACAATTCTCGGACACCTTAAAGAGTACTGGAGTATAAACACTAATTCTCTAAGCAGTCCGAGCATTATATGGGCAGCCCATAAGCCATTCATTAGAGGCATGTTGATCAAAGAAAAAGCAAAACACCTGAAAAAGATTAGAAGTACGGTAGACACCCTACAGCGAGACATTGAGGACTTAGAGAGAACACATAGATCCACCAAGACCCAAGCAATTTTAGAACAATTAACACAAAAAAGGAAAGACCTGAATAAAATCTTAAATGATAATTCCCTTAGAGCACTACATAAACTGAAAACATTTTATTTTCTACACGCAAATAAACCTGACAGATATCTAGCCCACAAGCTGAGGGAAAGGACAAAAACTATGTCTATCCGACAAATACAAAAAAACAGACGGGACAGTAACATCAAACCCACAAGAAATTACAGATTGCTTCGCACATTATTATGAGACACTCTATAATGGGCATACAGCACAACATACCACCCAAACAGAACTTATCAAGTCCCAACTTTTAGAGAAAGCAGATATGCCCAAATTAGATAAAGAAGGGGTAGAGGCGTTGGAGGCAGAGATTACAATGCAGGAAATAAGTCTAGCAATAAAAGACCTCAAAAATGGCAAAGCGCCCGGACCAGACGGGTTTTCGGGAGAATACTACAAATTTTACAAAACAAATCTGCTACCACATATACATAAATTTTGTAATGATATTTTGGGGGGGGCCCAGATCCCACCAGACCTACTAAGAGCTAAGATAGTAGTAATCCCGAAACCAGGAAAAAACCCTAAACTACCCCAAAATTATAGGCCAATTTCGTTAATTAACCAAGATGTGAAAATTTTCACAAAAATCTTAGCGAATAGACTAAAGCTATATCTCCCCTCACTGATTCACCCCGACCAAGTCGGTTTCATTAAGGATAGGGAAGCCCCTGACAATGTACGACGTACTATAGCCCTGGTGGAGTATTTGGAGAAAACGGAAACGCCTTCTCTGCTCCTTTCACTGGACGCGGAGAAGGCGTTTGACAGGGTGGACTGGTTATACATGCTAGACATTCTAAAACATGTGGGATTCGGAGACAAATTCATTAAGGCAATAAAGAGTCTATATTCAGCACCTACAGCCACGATAAGAGCAGCAGGGTATCAATCAAGGCCCATTAATATATTAAATGGCACACGACAGGGATGTCCGTTGTCACCCCTTTTGTTTGCCCTTTGCGTGGAGCCTTTAGCAGCTTGCATTAGGACCAACACAGATATTAAGGGAATCCAACTAGAAAAGGGGGAACACAAATTAACTTTATTTGCGGACGATATTTTACTTACGCTCACAAAACCTTTGAGGTCCCTCCCTAATCTGTATCAATTAATAGATGAATTCTCCAGGGTCTCGGGGTTCAAAATTAACTCAGACAAATGTGAGGCTCTCCCATTGTCAATACCGACACATACACAAAAATTAATAGAAGCCAATTTCGACTTTAAATGGGCTAAAAACGCAATTAAATACCTGGGGGTATAAATTACATCCTCACCGGAAACCTTATACAAAGCAAATTATCCTCCTCTCTTTAAAACTATAAGAAACGATATAAGAAAGTGGCGAAAGGGCAGTTTTTCATGGTACGGTAGACTAGTAGCAGTAAAGATGAATGTGCTTCCTAGATTACTATATCTGTTTAGAGCTCTACCTATCAAAGTCCCGCAAAAGGATCTGGAAGATTTGCAGTCAGAAATAATTAGATTTATAAGAGGCAATAAAGCGGCCAGAATTGCTGCACACATACTCAAACAGCATAAACACTTAGGAGGCATAGGTGTGCCCAATTTGGTGGACTATTATCAGGCAGCCAGATTAGCACAGACTACATTAATAGTTAAGGGCTGCAGAGGTCTTACATGGCCTGGCATCGAAGCAGACATAGGAGGCTATAGTAACCCAATAGACATTATATGGAACCTCAATACGCAAACACAGAAGTCACAGCAAAAACTGAAGATCACAGAGGAAACTAAGCAGCTATGGCATCAATTGACTAAAACACTGAAACTCATTCCACAGCAATCCACGACAATACCACTTAGAGCACTGATACACATAGATTTTCAGAGACAAGTAGCCAAATGGGAGAATAAGGGACTCTACAGAGTAGCGGACGTCTTAGATAAAGGAAAAGTGATGACATATACACAGATAAAAGAAAAAATACACCCAGTCACTTTACCATGGTTTTTAGATCTCCAGGTATCCAGTGCAATCAATAAATATAGGCAAGGCCACATACCCGCTACACTCACTACCCTAGAACAGCTTACAAAATCATCAGATAGGGGAAAAAAAGTAATATCGCGGCTATATTTAGCGCTGCAGGAAGCCAAAAACAAAACAAAACCGAAGTTACATGAGAACTGGGAAATAGACTTAGAAGCTCGGTACGAGAAAGAGGAATGGCGGAATATTTATGCTAGTATCAGTAAGGGATTAATAGGAGCAGACCTCATAGAGAACGCACTTAAGACTTCATATCGATGGTATCTCACACCTTTGAAATCGTCACATTACACTCCTCAGGATAGCAGATCATGTTACAGGGGATGTTCAGAGATTGGATCCTATATCCATATGTGGTGGGATTGTCCAAAAATAAAACCTACATGGCATAAACTTGAAAACCTCCTCATAAAAATGTTAGGAGATACATTTAAGCTAACAGCATCACAGGCTTTACTACATGTTCCACAGGAATCGTTAAATTCGGTGGTTAATACACTGATCAACATTTTATGTACAGCCACAAGACTCTGTATAGCCAGGTACTGGAAGGTAGGAGCGCCTGGATGGTCAGAAGTAATAGATAAAATAGAAGGCATTTATGCAATGTCTGAGTCAGCAGCATGGCTACAGAGCAAGATGGGGCACTTTCAGAATATTTGGGTACATTGGATAATGAATAAACACGGAGCTCGTAGGATCACTGATCTGGGTCAGGAGGGAACACAGAATGCTTAAGGGAATAAAAGCTTAGGGCCGTAATACTCCTCATCCATCAGAAAAACAGTTAGTGTGAGAGAATAACCAGTGGTAACAAATACCGAAATCAAAAAGGAAAAATGTAGATAATAAAGTAAGAGACATTATTGACTGCTCAACGGGAAGAATTAATGTTTTAATTTTGTTAAACATTTGGTTTGTTGTTAAAGTTAGAGGGGAGGGGGGGAGGGGAGGGGATAGTTATACAAAAATAAAGGATGTTTACACCGTAAAGCATAGATTGACCATTGTTAAACTCTAAAATGCTATTGTCATGATTGATATGTTGTGATACGTACCAATAAAAAATATTTCAACCTAAAACATACAAAAATCGTTCTGTTAAACAATTAAAATGGGAGATATCGAGTGTAAATAAATATCTTGAATCTAAAATGATCCCAAGAGGACTTAGATTCAAGAAAAGACCTGGGAATAACCTAAGAGACCCACTACTTACTGATTTTATAAAAAAATTGGGATGACCATCTATCTGACTGTTCTTTCAATTTAATGAGATTAATTGTTAGAGAGAATGAACTGAGACTAGAACGAGCCACAAAGGAAATGGATGAGAGCAAACATATACTGAATATGAAAGACTGATGAATGGAGTAAAACTAGAGTTAAGGAAAATACAAGAGGAAACCAAGTCTAGAAAAAAGAGAAAATTCCAGAGAGAATATCAAGACTATCAGACCAACAAGGTCTATGACTTTGGTAGAGAGTGGAACACTGATATCTCTTCTGACACAGACAGATCATCTACTAGTGAAGGGAATAGAAATAAAAATAAAAAGAAGAATCGTAGAAGAAATCAAAGATCTTTTTTAGACAAAACAAAGAACAAGGAGAAGGAAGGAGAAAAAGGCGCAGAGCAGGGAGGAAATATAGAAGGGGGAGATACAGTGAAAAATACTTACAACTTAAGGAGTCAACAATAGAGGCTGTGGCACAGTATTCTGATAAAGAAAATATGGGGGTTAATGATTTGAGAATAGTGAACCTATCCAAAAAATCCTAAAGGAGGAACATGAAGAGGTCCTTAAAAATGGTCCTTCTTATTCACCAGTGAACAAAATGGATAGCTTCACTGTTATCAAGGATTTACATCTATTTGCACGAAAAATAGTTTTAAAGAAACCATATACAGGTAAACCCAAACAACAAAACTTAGACATGAGGGATAGACAGTTATTAAATGACTTGGTATCCATACAAGGGGAGCCTGAACAGAATAACATCGAACAGACCGAAAATAATGAATTACAGGAAACACCAGGAACACATAGGGTATACCCCCCTAAAAAATAAATCAAGCTACATGCCACCCTTGTCCATGGCTGGAGCAGTAAATAGCTTTGTTAAATTGGTTGAGAATGAAATAGGCAAATTAGATACTGAAACAGGATATCATGATAATCTCACCAAAAAAAAGAGATGGGCTCTTAATGATCTTATTAAAGATCAGGCTATCACAATCATAATGAACACTGTTGACTACAGGAAAGAATGTCTGAGACAGGTAACTGACGGTAGACACTACAAACTATTAAACAGTAACCCGACTGTTGAATACTAAATTGAAATGTATTACATTCTCACCCAGGCTGTAAAAAACAGAATTTATGTTTACCTGATAAATTACTTTCTCCAACGGTGTGTCCGGTCCACGGCGTCATCCTTGCTTGTGGGATATTCTCTTCCCCAACAGGAAATGGCAAAGAGCCCAGCAAAGCTGGTCACATGATCCCTCCTAGGCTCCGCCTACCCCAGTCATTCGACCGACGTTAAGGAGGAATATTTGCATAGGAGAAACCATATGGTACCGTGGTGACTGTAGTTAAAGAAAATAAATTATCAGACCTGATTAAAAAACCAGGGCGGGCCGTGGACCGGACACACCGTTGGAGAAAGTAATTTATCAGGTAAACATAAATTCTGTTTTCTCCAACATAGGTGTGTCCGGTCCACGGCGTCATCCTTACTTGTGGGAACCAATACCAAAGCTTTAGGACACGGATGAAGGGAGGGAGCAAATCAGGTCACCTAAATGGAAGGCACCACGGCTTGCAAAACCTTTCTCCCAAAAATAGCCTCAGAAGAAGCAAAAGTATCAAACTTGTAAAATTTGGTAAAAGTGTGCAGTGAAGACCAAGTCGCTGCCCTACATATCTGATCAACAGAAGCCTCGTTCTTGAAGGCCCATGTGGAAGCCACAGCCCTAGTGGAATGAGCTGTGATTCTTTCGGGAGGCTGCCGTCCGGCAGTCTCGTAAGCCAATCTGATGATGCTTTTAATCCAAAAAGAGAGAGAGGTAGAAGTTGCTTTTTGACCTCTCCTTTTACCTGAATAAACAACAAACAAGGAAGATGTTTGTCTAAAATCCTTTGTAGCCTCTAAATAGAATTTTAGAGCGCGAACAACATCCAAATTGTGCAACAAACGTTCCTTCTTTGAAACTGGTTTCGGACACAGAGAAGGTACGATAATCTCCTGGTTAATGTTTTTGTTAGAAACAACTTTTGGAAGAAAACCAGGTTTAGTACGTAAAACCACCTTATCTGCATGGAACACCAGATAAGGAGGAGAACACTGCAGAGCAGATAATTCTGAAACTCTTCTAGCAGAAGAAATTGCAACTAAAAACAAAACTTTCCAAGATAATAACTTAATATCAACGGAATGTAAGGGTTCAAACGGAACCCCCTGAAGAACTGAAAGAACTAAATTGAGACTCCAAGGAGGAGTCAAAGGTTTGTAAACAGGCTTGATTCTAACCAGAGCCTGAACAAAGGCTTGAACATCTGGCACAGCTGCCAGCTTTTTGTGAAGTAACACCGACAAGGCAGAAATCTGTCCCTTCAGGGAACTTGCAGATAATCCTTTTTCCAATCCTTCTTGAAGGAAGGATAGAATCCTAGGAATCTTAACCTTGTCCCAAGGGAATCCTTTAGATTCACACCAACAGATATATTTTTTCCAAATTTTGTGGTAAATCTTTCTAGTTACAGGCTTTCTGGCCTGAACAAGAGTATCGATAACAGAATCTGAGAATCCTCGCTTCGATAAGATCAAGCGTTCAATCTCCAAGCAGTCAGCTGGAGTGAAACCAGATTCGGATGTTCGAACGGACCCTGAACAAGAAGGTCTCGTCTCAAAGGTAGCTTCCAAGGTGGAGCCGATGACATATTCACCAGATCTGCATACCAAGTCCTGCGTGGCCACGCAGGAGCTATCAAGATCACCGACGCCCTCTCCTGATTGATCCTGGCTACCAGCCTGGGGATGAGAGGAAATGGCGGGAACACATAAGCTAGTTTGAAGGTCCAAGGTGCTACTAGTGCATCCACTAGAGCCGCCTTGGGATCCCTGGATCTGGCCCCGTAGCAAGGAACTTTGAAGTTCTGACGAGAGGCCATCAGATCCATGTCTGGAATGCCCCACAGGTGAGTGACTTGGGCAAAGATTTCCGGATGGAGTTCCCACTCCCCCGGATGCAATGTCCAACGACTCAGAAAATCCGCTTCCCAATTTTCCACTCCTGGGATGTGGATAGCAGACAGGTGGCAGGAGTGAGACTCCGCCCATAGAATGATTTTGGTCACTTCTTCCATCGCTAGGGAACTCCTTGTTCCCCCCTGATGGTTGATGTACGCAACAGTTGTCATGTTGTCTGATTGAAACCGTATGAACTTGGTCCTCGCTAGCTGAGGCCAAGCCTTGAGAGCATTGAATATCGCTCTCAGTTCCAGAATATTTATCGGTAGAAGAGATTCTTCCCGAGACCAAAGACCCTGAGCTTTCAGGGATCCCCAGACCGCGCCCCAGCCCATCAGACTGGCGTCGGTCGTGACAATGACCCACTCTGGTCTGCGGAATGTCATCCCTTGTGACAGGTTGTCCAGGGACAGCCACCAACGGAGTGAGTCTCTGGTCCTCTGATTTACTTGTATCTTCGGAGACAAGTCTGTATAGTCCCCATTCCACTGACTGAGCATGCACAGTTGTAATGGTCTTAGATGAATGCGCGCAAAAGGAACTATGTCCATTGCCGCTACCATCAACCCGATCACTTCCATGCACTGAGCTATGGAAGGAAGAGGAACGGAATGAAGTATCCGACAAGAGTCTAGAAGTTTTGTTTTTCTGACCTCTGTCAGAAAAATCCTCATTTCTAAGGAGTCTATAATTGTTCCCAAGAAGGGAACCCTTGTTGACGGGGATAGAGAACTCTTTTCCACGTTCACTTTCCATCCGTGAGATCTGAGAAAGGCCAGGACGATGTCCGTGTGAGCCTTTGCTTGAGGAAGGGACGACGCTTGAATCAGAATGTCGTCCAAGTAAGGTACTACCGCAACGCCCCTTGGTCGTAGCACAGCTAGAAGGGACCCTAGTACCTTTGTGAAAATCCTTGGAGCAGTGGCTAATCCGAAAGGAAGCGCCACGAACTGGTAATGTTTGTCCAGGAATGCGAACCTTAGGAACCGATGATGTTCCTTGTGGATAGGAATATGTAGATACGCATCCTTTAAATCCACCGTGGTCATGAATTGACCTTCCTGGATGGAAGGAAGAATAGTTCGAATGGTTTCCATCTTGAACGATGGAACCTTGAGAAACTTGTTTAAGATCTTGAGATCTAAGATTGGTCTGAACGTTCCCTCTTTTTTGGGAACTATGAACAGATTGGAGTAGAACCCCATCCCTTGTTCTCTTAATGGAACAGGATGAATCACTCCCATTTTTAACAGGTCTTCTACACAATGTAAGAACGCCTGTCTTTTTATGTGGTCTGAAGACAACTGAGACCTGTGGAACCTCCCCCTTGGGGGAAGTCCCTTGAATTCCAGAAGATAACCTTGGGAGACTATTTCTAGCGCCCAAGGATCCAGAACATCTCTTGCCCAAGCCTGAGCGAAGAGAGAGAGTCTGCCCCCCACCAGATCCGGTCCCGGATCGGGGGCCAACATTTCATGCTGTCTTGGTAGCAGTGGCAGGTTTCTTGGCCTGCTTTCCCTTGTTCCAGCCTTGCATTGGTCTCCAAGCTGGCTTGGCTTGAGAAGTATTACCCTCTTGCTTAGAGGACGTAGCACTTTGGGCTGGTCCGTTTTTACGAAAGGGACGAAAATTAGGTCTATTTTTTGCCTTGAAAGGCCGATCCTGAGGAAGGGCGTGGCCCTTACCCCCAGTGACATCAGAGATAATCTCTTTCAAGTCAGGGCCAAACAGCGTTTTCCCCTTGAAAGGAATGTTTAGTAGCTTGTTCTTGGAAGACGCATCAGCCGACCAAGATTTCAACCAAAGCGCTCTGCGCGCCACAATAGCAAACCCAGAATTCTTAGCCGCTAACCTAGCCAATTGCAAAGTGGCGTCTAGGGTGAAAGAATTAGCCAATTTGAGAGCATTGATTCTGTCCATAATCTCCTCATAAGGAGGAGAATCACTATCGAGCGTCTTTATCAGCTCATCGAACCAGAAACATGCGGCTGTAGCGACAGGGACAATGCATGAAATTGGTTGTAGAAGGTAACCCTGCTGAACAAACATCTTTTTAAGCAAACCTTCTAATTTTTTATCCATAGGATCTTTGAAAGCACAACTATCCTCTATGGGTATAGTGGTGCGTTTGTTTAAAGTGGAAACCGCTCCCTCGACCTTGGGGACTGTCTGCCATAAGTCCTTTCTGGGGTCGACCATAGGAAACAATTTTTTAAATATGGGGGGAGGGACGAAAGGAATACCGGGCCTTTCCCATTCTTTATTAACAATGTCCGCCACCCGCTTGGGTATAGGAAAAGCTTCTGGGAGCCCCGGCACCTCTAGGAACTTGTCCATTTTACATAGTTTCTCTGGGATGACCAACTTTTCACAATCATCCAGAGTGGATAATACCTCCTTAAGCAGAATGCGGAGATGTTCCAACTTAAATTTAAATGCAATCACATCAGGTTCAGCCTGTTGAGAAATGTTCCCTGAATCAGTAATTTCTCCCTCAGACAAAACCTCCCTGGCCCCATCAGACTGGGTTAGGGGCCCTTCAGAGATATTAATATCAGCGTCGTCATGCTCTTCAGTATCTAAAACAGAGCAGCCACGCTTACGCTGACAAGGGTTCATTTTGGCTAAAATGTTTTTGACAGAATTATCCATTACAGCCGTTAATTGTTGCATAGTAAGGAGTATTGGCGCGCTAGATGTACTAGGGGCCTCCTGAGTGGGCAAGACTCGTGTAGACGAAGGAGGGAATGATGCAGTACCATGCTTACTCCCCTCACTTGAGGAATCATCTTGGGCATCATTGTCATTATCACATAAATCACATTTATTTAAATGAATAGGAATTCTGGCTTCCCCACATTCAGAACACAGTCTATCTGGTAGTTCAGACATGTTAAACAGGCATAAACTTGATAACAAAGTACAAAAACGTTTTAAAATAAAACCGTTACTGTCACTTTAAATTTTAAACTGAACACACTTTATTACTGCAATTGCGAAAAAACATGAAGGAATTGTTCAAAATTCACCAAATTTTCACCACAGTGTCTTAAAGCCTTAAAAGTATTGCACACCAAATTTGGAAGCTTTAACCCTTAAAATAACGGAACCGGAGCCGTTTTAAACCTTAACCCCTTTACAGTCCCTGGTATCTGCTTTGCTGAGACCCAACCAAGCCCAAAGGGGAATACGATACCAAATGACGCCTTCAGAAAGTCTTTTCTAAGTATCAGAGCTCCTCTCACATGCGACTGCATGCCATGCCTCTCAAAAACAAGTGCGCCACACCGGCGCGAAAATGAGGCTCTGCTTAAGCTTTGGGAAAGCCCCTAAGGAATAAGGTGTCTAATACAGTGCCTGCCGATATTATTATATCAAAATACCCAGATAAAATGATTCCTCAAGGCTAAATATATGTTAATAATGAATCGATTTAGCCCAGAAACAGTCTACAGTCTTAATAAGCCCTTGTGAAGCCCTTATTTATGATCGTAATAAACATGGCTTACCGGATCCCATAGGGAAAATGACAGCTTCCAGCATTACATCGTCTTGTTAGAATGTGTCATACCTCAAGCAGCAAGAGACTGCACACTGTTCCCCCAACTGAAGTTAATTGCTCTCAACAGTCCTGTGTGGAACAGCCATGGATTTTAGTTACGGTTGCTAAAATCATTTTCCTCATACAAACAGAAATCTTCATCTCTTTTCTGTTTCTGAGTAAATAGTACATACCAGCACTATTTCAAAATAACAAACTCTTGATTGAATAATAAAAACTACAGTTAAACACTAAAAAACTCTAAGCCATCTCCGTGGAGATGTTGCCTGTACAACGGCAAAGAGAATGACTGGGGTAGGCGGAGCCTAGGAGGGATCATGTGACCAGCTTTGCTGGGCTCTTTGCCATTTCCTGTTGGGGAAGAGAATATCCCACAAGTAAGGATGACGCCGTGGACCGGACACACCTATGTTGGAGAAAATGGTATAATTAATAAAGCTGAATTTGAATTTATGAATATCAAAAAAACGAAAACGGCTACATTTTATACCATACCGAAATTACATAAGAAAAAATGTCCTCCACCGGGAAGACCCATCATTTCGGGTCAAGGTAGCCTGGGTGAGAATTTATGCAAATACAATGACTACTGCCTGCAGCCCTTCCTTGAAACCCTGCCATCCTTTATAAAGGACACAGGAGATGCCCTTAAAAAGTTGGATAGTCTAACGGTAGATGAAAACACAATACTTGTGGCGATTGATGTAGAGGCTCTGTTTTCCTCAATTCCCCATCATTTAGGAATTGAGGCATGCAGACACTACCTAAATCAAAGAGGACCAAATGATCAAAAGCACACTGACTTTCTGATAGATATTCTGAGGTTTGTTCTCAATAGTAATTATTTCATCTGTGATGGAAAATACTATTGCCAAACATTAGGCACGGCGATGGGAGCCAGTTGTGCTCCCACATACGCGTGCCTGTATTTGGGAAAATGGGAAACAGACTATGTACAGGATATAATGGTACAATATGATGACAAGATAAAACTCTGGGTGCGTTTTATCGATGATATCCTGGTCCTGTGGAACGGTACAGTAGATGAACTTGAGGAATTCATTGCTAAATTGAATTGCAATGAATTAAACCTTAAATTCACATACACGTACAGCAGCACTGAGATTAAATTTCTTGATCTAAATATCTCGGCTGTAAACGGGACTTTACAAACCCAAATATACAGAAAGGAAACAGCAGCAAACACAACACTAAAAGCTGATAGCCATCATATAGAGACGGTAACAAAGGGCATACCATATGGCCAATACCTTAGGTGCAAAAGAAATTGTTCAACAAATGAATTATATAAGCACCATGCTGATGAACTAAAAAACAGACTGCTAGAAAGGGGGGTATTCTAAAAAATTGCTGAAAAAAAAACCTACTTTAAAGCAAACAAAAAAACTAGAGATGAAACTCTATATACAAGCCAACAGAAAAGTAGCAACAATAAAGAAGTGGTTAGGTTTATTTCCACTTACAATAACAAATGGCCGGACATCAAAGCCATTTTTTCCAAATATTGGGATGTATTACACACAGATCCTTCAATTAAATAAATAGTGGGAGATAAACCAACCATGACCCCCAAAAAAGCCCCAAATTTACGGGATAAAGTGGTACACAGCCACTTCAAATACAATAAACCAAAGGGAAATTGGCTATCAAACTACAAACAAAAGAATGGTAATTTTGTATGTGGGAAGTGTAGTATATGCACAAACATACAGAAAGGAGATACGGTGTACGATTATTATAATCGGAGGCATTCAATAAAAGGACATATCACGTGTAGGAGCGAGGGTGTGATATACCACAATAGCTCTGTATCCTCATTTAAAGTCAGAGGGTTGGAACTAATAGACTTACAAAACAGAGGTGGAGATCTAGACCAAAGATTATTACAATCTGAGTGTAAGTGGATTTTCAATATGAACACTCTTACCCCAGGAGGTCTGAATGAGGAAATGAATTATGCTCCTTTTCTCCCAAAATAGATATAATGATTCATTTCAGTATTTGAGCCTGACTGGTGGTGTCAGTTGATGTATATAATGGTGTAAATATGTATTACAATAACAATAAATACTTTTGAAAAATATAGCTGATTTTTAATAAAATGTCACTTTAATATAGGTATCTCTCATATTATATGATTCACATATGTACATTTTCCCTGTGCTGACATCATTTTCCT
>NC_069510.1:149947375-149952375 GCF_027579735.1 Bombina bombina | reverse complement strand
ATGAATCCCACACCAGACACAAGACATTAGTAAGTACCCATCCAGATACAAGCATTAAGCCCACACCAGACACAAGACATTAGCAAGTACCCATCCAGATGCAAGCATTAATCCCCCACCAGACACAAGACATTAGCAAGTACCCATCCAGATGCAAGCATTAATCCCCCACCAGACACAAGACATTAGCAAGTACCCATCCAGATGCAAGCATTAATCCCACACCAGACATTAGCAAGTACCCATCCAGATGCAAGCATTAATCCCACACCAGACACAAGACATTAGCACCAAGTACCCATCCAGATGCAAGCATTAATCCCACACCAGACACAAGACATTAGCACCAAGTACCCATCCAGATGCAAGCATTAATCCCACACCAGACACAAGACATTAGCAAGTACCCATCCAGATGCAAGCATTAATCCCACACCAGACACAAGACATTAGCAAGTACCCATCCAGATGCAAGCATTAATCCCACACCAGACACAAGACATTAGCACCAAGTACCCATCCAGATGCAAGCATTAATCCCCCACCAGACACAAGACATTAGCAAGTACCCATCCAGATGCAAGCATTAATCCCACACCAGACATTAGCAAGTACCCATCCAGATGCAAGCATGAATCCCATAACAGACACATTACATTAGCAAATACCCATACAGATGCAAGCATTAATCCCCCACCAGACACAAGAAACTAGCACCAAGTAACAATCCAGATGCAAGCATGAATCCCATAACAGACACATTACATTAGCAAATACCCATACAGATGCAAGCATTAATCCCCCACCAGACACAAGAAATTAGCACCAAATACCCATCCAGATGCATTAATCCCACGCCAGACATTAGCAAGTACCCATCCAGATGCAAGCATGAATCCCACACCAGACACAAGACATTAGCAAGTACCCATCCAGATGCAAGCATTAATCCCACACCAGACAAGACATTAGCAAGTACCCATCCAGATGCAAGCATTAATCCCACACCAGACAAGACATTAGCAAGTACCCATCCAGATCCAAGCATTAATCCCACACCAGACAAGACATTAGCAAATACCCATCCAGATGCAAGCATTAATCCCACACCAGACAAGACATTAGCAAGTACGCATCCAGATGCAAGCATTAATCCCACAACAGACACAAGAAATTAGCACCAAGTACCCATCTAGATGAAAGCAATAATCCCACACCAGACATTAGCAAGTACCCATCCAGATGCAAGCATTAAAACCACACCAGACATTAGCAAGTACCCATCCAGATGCAAGCATTAAAACCACACCAGACAAGACATTAGCAAGTACCTATCCAGATGCAAGCATTAATCCCACACCAGACAACAGACATTAGCAAATACCCATCCAGATGCAAGCATTAATCCCATACTAGACAACAGACATTAGCAAGTACCCATCCAGATGCAAGCATTAATCCCATACCAGACACAAGACATTAGCAAGTACCCATCCAGATGCAAGCATTAATCCCCCACCAGACATTAGCAAATACCCATCCAGATGCAAGCATTAATCCCACACCAGACATTAGCAAATACCCATCCAGATGCAAGCATTAATCCCACACCAGACATTAGCAAATACCCATCCAGATGCAAGCATTAATCCCACACCAGACACAAGACATTAGCAAATACCCATCCAGATGCAAGCATTAATCCCACACCAGACATTAGCAAGTACCCATCCAGATGCAAGCATTAATCTCACACCAGACATTAGCAAGTACCCATCCAGATGCAAGCATTAATCCCACACCAGACAACAGACATTAGCAAATACCCATCCAGATGCAAGCATTAATCCCACAGCAGACATTAGCAAGTACCCATCCAGATGCAAGCATTAAAGGGATACTAAACCCACATTTTTTCTTTCACGATTCAGATAGAGCATGAAATTTTAAGCAACTTTCTTATTTACTCCTGTTATCAAAATTTGTTCATTCTCTTGCTATCTTTATTTAAAAAGCAGGTATGTAAATCTTAGCAGCCAGCCCATTTTAGGTTCAGCACCATGGATAGCGCTTGCTTATTGGTGGCTTACATTTAGCAAGCATAACCCAGGTTCTCAACCAGAAATGAGCCGGCTACTATGCATCTTATTCCTGCTTTTTAAATAAAGATAGGAAGAGAACAAAGAAAATTTGATAATAGGAGTAAATTAGAAAGTTGCTTAAAATTGCATGTTCTATCTGAATCATGAAAGAAAAAAATTGGGTTTAGTGTCCCTTTAATCCCACAACAGACATTAGCAAACACCCATCCAGATGCAAGCATTAAAGGGACAGTCAACACCAGAAATAATGTTGTTTAAACCGATAGATAATCCCTTTATTAGCCATTCCCCAGTTTTGCATAACCAACGCTGTTATATTAATATACTTTTTACCTCTGTGATTACCTTGTATCTAAGCCTCTGCAGAATGCCCCCTTATCTCAGTTATATTAATATACTTTTTACCTCTGTGATTACCCTGAATCTAAGCCTCTGCAGACTGCCCCTTATCTCAGTTATATTAAAATACTTTTTACCTCTGTGATTATCCTGTATCTAAGCCTCTGCAGACTGCTCCTTATCTCAGTTATATTAATATACTTTTTACCTCTGTGATTACCTTGCATCTAAGCCTCTGCAGACTGCCCCTTATCTCATTTATATTAATACAAGGTAATCATAGAGGTAAAAAGTGTATTAATATAACTGAGATAAGGGGCAGTCTGCAGAGGCTTAGATACAAGGTAATCAATCACAGAGGTAAAAAGTATATTAACATAACTGATATAAGGGGCAGTCTGCAGAGGCTTAGATACAAGGTAATCACAGAGGTAAAAAAACATTAATATAACTGAGATAAGGAGCAGTCTGCAGAGGCTTCGATACAAGGTAATCAGAGAGGTAAAAAAGTGTATCTAAGCCTCTGCAGACTGCCCCCTTATCTCAATTCTTTTGACAGACTTGCATTTTAGCCAATTGGTGCTCACTCCTAGGTCACTTCACGTGCATGAGCTCCAAGGGACACCTGGGGTTGGATTCTGTTATCAGATGTAGTGATGCACAGGTGTTCCTGGGAGCTCAGTTAGCAACTTCCATACCCCCAATGGCAGTCTGTAGATGTACTTGCATAAACAAACATATATGATTTGTGAAATGTAAAATGTGATCTTTAAGTGGCACTTAAACTACATACACCTAGATTACGAGTCTTGTGTTAGCCTTAAAAAGCAGCATTGAGAGGTCCCAACGCTGTTTTTTTCCTAACGCTGGTATTACGAGTCTTGAAATGACAGGTGTACCGCTTACTTTTTTGGCCAGAGTCGTTAATATCGCAAATCCACTTACGTAAATTGCGTATCCTATATTTTCAATGGGACTTGCATAATGCCGGTATTATAAGTCTGCAAAAAAGTGAGCGGTGCAGCCTCTCCTGTCAAGAATGGTACCGCATTTAAAAGTCAGTAGTTAAGAGTTTTATGGGCTAACGCCGTAACATAAAACTCTTAACTAAAGTGCTAAAAAGTACACTAACACCCATAAACTACCTATTAACCCCTAAACCGAGCCCCCCCACATCGCAAACACTAAAAAAATTGAACCCCTAATCTGCCGAACCGAACATCGCCGCCACTATAAAATATTTATGAACCCCTAAACCGCCGCCCTACCGCATCGTAAACACTAGTTAAATTTTATTAACCCCTAATCTGCCGTCCTTAACATCACCGACACCTACCTACATATATTAACCTCTAATCTGCCGTCCACAACGTCGCCGCTACTATATTAAAATGTATTAACCCCAAAACACTAACCCCTTGAAGATCACGCTACCTTGAGAAGTCTTCACCCAGCCAGGCCGAAGTCCTCAACGAAGCCGGGCAAAGTGGTCCTCCAGACGGGCAGAAGTCTTCATCCAGGCGGCATCTTCTATCTTCATCCATCCGGCGGGGAGCGGGTCTATCTTCAAGACATCCAACGCGGAGCATCCGCTTCCAACGAAGTCCAACTGAAGAATGAAGGTTCCTTTACATGACGTCATCCAAGATGGCGTCCCTTGAATTCCGATTGGCTGATAGCATTCTATCAGCCAATCGGAATTAAGGTGGAAAAAATCCTATTGGCTGATCCAATCGGAATTCAAGGGACGCCATCTTGGATGACGTCATTTAAAGGAACCTTCATTCTTTGGAAACAGGATGCTCCGCGTCGGATGTCTTGAAGATTGACTCGCTCCGCGCCGGATGGATGAAGATAGAAGATGTCGCCTGGATGAAGACTTCTGACCGGCTTCAATGAAGACTTCTGCCGGTCTGGAGTACCACTTCGCCTGGCTTCGTTGAGGACTTCGGCCCGGCTGGGTTAAGGACTTATCATGGTAGGGTGATCTTCAAGGGGTTAGTGTTAGGTTTTATTAAGGGGGGATTGGGTGGGTTTTAGAGTAGGGTTGGGTGTCTGGGTGTGGGTTTTAATGTATTTTTTATTACAGGTAATAGAGCCCTTTTAAGGCCCTTTTAAGGGCTATTTGAAATTTAGTATAGGGTATGGCTTTTTATTATTTTGTGGGGCTTTTTTATTTTATTAGGGGGATTAGATTAGGTGTAATTAATTTAAAAAACTTGTAATTATTTTATTATTTTCTGTAATTTAGTGTTTGTTTTTGTTCATACTTAATAGATAATTTTTTTCAGTTGTATTTAATTGTAGTTAGTTTAGGTAATTTATTTAATTATAGTGTAGTGTTAGGTGTTATTGTAACTTAGGTTAGGTTTTATTTTACAGGTAAATTTGAATTTATGTTAACTAGGTAGCTATTAAATAGTTAATAACTATTTAATAACTATTGTACCTAGTTAAAATAAATACAAAGTTGGCTGTAAAATAAAAATAAAAACCTAAGATAGCTACAATGTAACCATTAGTTATATTGTAGCTATCTTAGGGTATATTTTATAGGTA
>NC_069510.1:149766854-149947275 GCF_027579735.1 Bombina bombina | reverse complement strand
CAATCAATATGAAAAATGTATTATCAGATGTAATCAACAGTAATGTATGTACATGTTTGTCTTTGGAAAGCTTTAATAATAAATAAAAGTTTATAATCTTATTTGCTTTGATCTCTTGGTATCCTTTGTTGAAAAGCAAACCCAGGTAGGCTCAGGAGTTGAAAGCTAGCTGCCGATTGGTGACTGCTCATATACACCTCATTATTGGCTTACCAATGTGTTCAGATAGCTCCCAGTAGTGCATTGCTGCTCTTATAATAAAGGATATCAAGAGAATGAAGCAAAATTGGAAAGTTTTTTTATTTAATGTATTCTGTTTGAATCATGAAAAAAGAAGTCTGGGTTTAATGTCTCTTTACTTTAACCTCCCCCTATATTATACAATTAACATCCCTTTAATTGGTATTTTAAAGCATTTGCAATCTTGCTTGTCGGTTACCTAAACAACATCTGTTTGAGCATGCGATTGGCAGTCACCACTCTAGACAGACGTCCTGTGGACAGAGCATGCAGCTCTAGATTGGAGGAGATGAGCTGCGTGGTCATTTCCGTATCAGCGGCAGTTCCGGCCCCACAGCAACTGTAAGACAACATAATAGCCACAGATGAAAAGGAGCCTCTGACAATATTATATTAGCCTTTTCATGTAAATATCTGTAACTAAGCACATTAAGTTACCTTTTCATGGTCTTTAAACAAAAAATAGAATTGATATTCTTAGAAAACTTCCACCAGTTTAAGTCAAGAAATTCCAGTTATAAAACTATTAGTTCCAGCAACCTCATACATACAACACATACACAAACCGTTTGGCCATCATCAGCTGATCATGACAGATAAAGTCATTTGGCAGCTAAAATGTTTACCTTGTAACCACAGCCATCCTTTTAATTTAATAACCGCATCACAGGCTCGCTGTCTAATCACAGCGCGCCCATCTGCGCCATTCAACTACATGTAGCGCTAGGCAACTGTCAGCACAGAAGAGCACTACATTTAGTAGAATGGCGAGATCAGTCGGACTGTGATTAGACAGCAAGACCGGGACACAGTTGTTAAAATCACAAATAAAAAAATTTATGCTTACCTGATAAATTCCTTTCTCCTATAGTGTGGTCAGTCCACGGGTCATCATTACTTCTGGGATATTAACTCCTCCCCAACAGGAAGTGCAAGAGGATCACCCAGCAGAGCTGCCATATAGCTCCTCCCCTCTACGTCACACCCAGTCATTCGACCGAGAACCAACGAGAAAGGAGAAGCCAAAGGGTGCAGTGGTGACTGGAGTATAATTTAAAAATTTAGACCTGCCATAAAAACAGGGCGGGCCGTGGACTGACCACACTACAGGAGAAAGGAATTTATCAGGTAAGCATAAATTTTGTTTTCTCCTGTTAAGTGTGGTCAGTCCACGGGTCATCATTACTTCTGGGATACCAATACCAAAGCTAAAGTACACGGATGACGGGAGGGACAGGCAGGCTCTTTATACGGAAGGAACCACTGCCTGAAGAACCTTTCTCCCAAAAATAGCCTCCGAAGAAGCAAAAGTGTCAAATTTATAAAATTTGGAAAAAGTATGAAGAGAAGACCAAGTTGCAGCCTTGCAAATCTGTTCAACAGAGGCCTCGTTCTTAAAGGCCCAAGTGGAAGCCACAGCTCTAGTAGAATGAGCTGTAATCCTTTCAGGAGGTTGCTGTCCAGCAGTCTCATAGGCTAAACGTATTATGCTACGAAGCCAAAAAGAGATAGAGGTAGCCGAAGCTTTTTGACCTCTCCTCTGACCAGAATAAACGACAAACAGGGAAGACGTTTGTCGAAAATCCTTAGTTGCCTGTAGATAAAATTTCAGGGCACGGACTACATCTAGATTGTGTAGAAGACGTTCCTTCTTCGAAGAAGGATTAGGACACAAAGATGGAACAACAATCTCTTGATTGATATTCCTGTTAGTGACCACCTTAGGTAAGAACCCAGGTTTAGTACGCAGAACTACCTTGTCTGAATGAAAAATCAGATAAGGAGAATCACAATGTAAGGCAGATAACTCAGAGACTCTTCGAGCCGAGGAAATAGCCATTAAAAACAGAACTTTCCAAGATAACAGCTTGATATCAATGGAATGAAGGGGTTCAAACGGAACACCCTGTAAAACATTAAGAACTAAGTTCAAACTCCATGGTGGAGCAACAGTTTTAAACACAGGCTTGATCCTAGCCAAAGCCTGACAAAAAGCTTTAACGTCCGGAACCTCTGACAGACGTTTGTGTAAAAGAATGGACAGAGCTGAAATCTGTCCCTTTAAGGAACTAGCGGATAAACCCTTTTCTAAACCTTCTTGTAGAAAAGACAATATCCTAGGAATCCTAACCTTACTCCATGAGTAACTCTTGGATTCGCACCAATATAAGTATTTACGCCATATTTTATGGTAAATCTTTCTGGTAACAGGCTTCCTAGCCTGTATTAAGGTATCAATTACTGACTCAGAAAAAACAAGTTTTGATAAAATCAAGCGTTCAATTTCCAAGCAGTCAGCTTCAGAGAAATTAGATTTTGATGTTTGAAGGGACCCTGGATCAGAAGGTCCTGTCTCAGAGGCAGAGACCAAGGTGGACAGGATGACATGTCCACTAGATCTGCATACCAAGTCCTGCGTGGCCACGCAGGCGCTATTAGAATCACTGATGCTCTCTCCTGTTTGATTCTGGCAATCAATCGAGGAAGCATCGGGAAGGGTGGAAACACATAAGCCATCCCGAAGGTCCAAGGTGCTGTCAAAGCATCTATCAGAACTGCTCCCGGATCCCTGGATCTGGACCCGTAACAAGGAAGCTTGGCGTTCTGTCGAGACGCCATGAGATCTGTCTCTGCTTTGCCCCAACGTCGAAGTATTTGGGCAAAGACCTCCGGATGAAGTTCCCACTCCCCCGGATGAAAAGTCTGACGACTTAGGAAATCCGCCTCCCAGTTCTCCACTCCCGGGATGTGGATTGCTGACAGGTGGCAAGAGTGAGACTCTGCCCAGCGAATTATCTTTGATACTTCCATCATTGCTAGGGAGCTTCTTGTCCCTCCTTGATGGTTGATGTAAGCTACAGTCGTGATGTTGTCCGACTGAAACCTGATGAACCCCCGAGTTGTTAACTGGGGCCAAGCCAGAAGGGCATTGAGAACTGCTCTCAATTCCAGAATGTTTATTGGCAGGAGACTCTCCTCCTGAGTCCATGGTCCCTGAGCCTTCAGAGAATTCCAGACAGCACCCCAACCTAGTAGGCTGGCGTCTGTTGTTACAATTGTCCAATCTGGCCTGCTGAATGGCATCCCCCTGGACAGATGTGGCCGAGAAAGCCACCATAGAAGAGAATTTCTGGTCTCTTGATCCAGATTCAGAGTAGGGGACAAGTCTGAGTAATCCCCATTCCACTGACTTAGCATGCACAATTGCAGCGGTCTGAGATGTAGGCGTGCAAAGGGTACTATGTCCATTGCCGCTACCATTAAGCCGATCACCTCCATGCATTGAGCCACTGACGGGTGTTGAATGGAATGAAGGACACGGCATGCATTTTGAAGCTTTGTTAACCTGTCTTCTGTCAGGTAGATCTTCATTTCTACAGAATCTATAAGAGAGTCCCCAAGAAGGGAACTCTTGTGAGTGGAAAGAGAGAACTCTTCTTTTCGTTTACCTTCCATCCATGCGACCTTAGAAATGCCAGTACTAACTCTGTATGAGACTTGGCAGTTTGAAAGCTTGAAGCTTGTATCAGAATGTCGTCTAGGTACGGAGCTACCGAAATTCCTCACGGTCTTAGTACCGCCAGAAGAGCACCCAGAACCTTTGTGAAGATTCTTGGAGCCGTAGCCAATCCGAATGGAAGAGCTACAAACTGGTAATGCCTGTCTAGGAAGGCAAACCTTAGATACCGGTAATGATCCTTGTGAATCGGTATGTGAAGGTAAGCATCCTTTAAATCCACTGTGGTCATGTACTGACCCTTTTGGATCATGGGTAGGATTGTCCGAATAGTTTCCATTTTGAACGATGGAACTCTTAGGAATTTGTTTAGGATCTTTAAATCCAAGATTGGCCTGAAGGTTCCCTCTTTTTTGGGAACCACAAACAGATTTGAGTAAAACCCCTGTCCGTGTTCCGACCGCGGAACCGGATGGATCACTCCCATTAGTAAAAGATCTTGTACACAGCGTAGAAACGCCTCTTTCTTTATTTGGTTTGTTGACAACCCTGACAGATGAAATCTCCCTTTTGGGGGAGAGGATTTGAAGTCCAGAAGATATCCCTGAGATATGATCTCTAACGCCCAGGGATCCTGAACATCTCTTGCCCAAGCCTGGGCGAAGAGGGAAAGTCTGCCCCCCACTAGATCCGTTCCCGGATCGGGGGCCCTCAATTCATGCTGTCTTAGGGGCAGCAGCAGGTTTCCTGGCCTGCTTGCCTTTGTTCCAGGACTGGTTAGGTCTCCAGCCTTGTCTGTAGCGAGCAACAGCTCCTTCCTGTTTTGGTGCAGAGGAAGTTGATGCTGCTCCTGCCTTGAAATTACGAAAGGAACGAAAATTAGACTGTCTAGCCTTAGGTTTGGCTCTGTCTTGAGGCAGGGCATGGCCTTTACCTCCTGTAATGTCAGCGATAATTTCTTTCAACCCGGGCCCGAATAAGGTCTGCCCTTTGAAAGGTATGTTAAGTAATTTAGATTTAGAAGTAACGTCAGCTGACCAGGATTTTAGCCACAGTGCTCTGCGTGCCTGAATGGCGAATCCGGAATTCTTAGCCGTAAGTTTAGTTAAATGTACTACGGCATCCGAAATAAATGAATTAGCTAGCTTAAGTGTCTTAAGCTTGTTTGAAATCTCATCTATAGTTATTGAGTCAAGAGTCTCTTCCAGGGACTCGGAACCAAAAAGCGGCCGCGGCCGTGACAGACGCAATACATGCAAGGGGTTGCAATATAAAACCTTGTTGAACAAACATTTTCTTAAGGTAACCCTCTAATTTTTTATCCATTGGATCTGAAAAGGCACAGCTATCCTCCACCGGGATAGTGGTACGCTTAGCCAGAGTAGAAACCGCTCCCTCCACCTTAGGGACCGTCTGCCATAAGTCCCGTGTGGTGGCGTCTATTGGAAACATTTTTCTAAACACAGGAGGGGGGGAAAAGGGTACACCGGGCCTATCCCACTCCTTAGTAATTATCTCTGTAAGCCTCTTAGGTATAGGAAATACGTCAGTACTCGCCGGTACCGCATAGTATCTATCCAGCCTACATAATTTCTCTGGGATTGCAACGGTGTTACAATCATTCAGAGCTGCTAATACCTCCCCTAACAGTACACGGAGGTTTTCGATTTTAAACTTAAAATTAGAAATGTCTGAATCCATTCTATTGGGATCAGAACCGTCACCTGCAGATTGAAGCTCTCCGTCCTCATGTTCAGCATACTGTGACGCAGTATCAGACATGGCCCTATTATCAACAGCGCACTCTGTTCTCACCCCAGAGTGATCACGCTTACCTCTAAGTTCTGGTAATTTAGCCAAAACTTCAGTCATAACATTAGCCATATCCTGTAATGTGATTTGTAATGGCCGCCCTGATGTACTCGGCGCTACAATATCACGCACCTCCCGAGCGGGAGATGCAGGTACTGACACGTGAGGCGAGTTAGTCGGCATAACTCTCCCCTCGTTGTTTGGTGAATGATGTTCAATTTGTACAGATTGACTTTTATTTAAAGTAGCATCAATGCAATTAGTACATAAATTTCTATTGGGCTCCACTTTGGCTTTAGCACATATAGCACAGAGATATTCCTCTGAGTCAGACATGTTTAACACACTAGCAATTAAACTAGCAACTTGGAAATACTTTTCAAAGCAATTTACAAATAATATGAAAACGTACTGTGCCTTTAAGAAGCACAGAAAAAAAGTTATGACAGTTGAGAAATAATAAACTTGAGAAACTATAACATCAAATTCTTTCCGGTAAAAACACAATTTTAGCAAAGGATTGCCCCCATTAGTAATGGATAACTAACCCTGAATAGCAGAAAAAAAGTGCAGAAAATAAACGTTTTTTATCACAGTCAGTAACAATCTCACAGCTCTGCTGTGAGTGATTACCTCCCTCAAATTAACTTTTGAAGACCCCTGAGCTCTGTAGAGACGAACCGGATCATGCAGGGAAGACAAGAGACTTCTGACTGAATTTTCTGATGCGTAGCAAAAGCGCCAAAATAGGCCCCTCCCCCTCACACACAACAGTGAGGGAGATCAGTAAACTGTCTTAAATTAAATAAAACGACCGCCAAGTGGAAAAAATAGTGCCCAAAACAATTTTTCACCCAGTACCTCAGATAATTAAACGATTTAACATGCCAGCAAAAACGTTTAACATCAAATAAATTAAATGTCATTAGAAAGCCTGTTGCTAGTCACTGCAAATTAGGCTAAAGTCTTATGCATACAGTATTATCCCAGTGAAGTGCCATTCCCCAGAATACTGAAGTGTAAAATATACATACATGACAGCCTGATACCAGTTGCTACTACTGCATTTAAGGCTGAGCTTACATTATATCAGTATGGCAGAATTTTCTCAGTCAATTCCATTGTCAGAAAATAATATGCTGCTACATACCTCTTTGCAGGTTAACCTGCCCGCTGTCCCCTGATCTGAAGTTTAACTCACTCCTCAGATGGCCGAGAACAGCAATATGATCTTAACTACGCCGGCTAAAATCATACAAAAAACTCAGGTAGATTCTTCTTCAAATTCTACCAGAGAAGGAACAACACACTCCGGTGCTGTTATAAAATAACAAACTTTTGATTGAAGGTATAAAACTAAGTATAATCACCACAGTCCTCTCACACATCCTATCTATTAGTTGGGTGCAAGAGAATGACTGGGTGTGACGTAGAGGGGAGGAGCTATATGGCAGCTCTGCTGGGTGATCCTCTTGCACTTCCTGTTGGGGAGGAGTTAATATCCCAGAAGTAATGATGACCCGTGGATTGACCACACTTAACAGGAGAAAACTGCTGTGCTGAGTAAAGTTTTAGCTGTTAAATTCTGTATTTAAAATATTGTATAATAGGAAAGATTATCCTTATGCAGGGGCGTATTTTGGCCTAAGGAAACAAGACACTTGCCTAGGGTAGCAGATAGGGGGGGGCAGCACTTTTTGTGGCTATATTTATAAGAAGTATTATACAGGTATATAATGGGAGGTTTTGCTACGCATGAATAAGGGTTACACACCCGAAACGTTGCTGTTGCTTTTGGCTATGTTGTGACTCCAATAAAGAAGTTTTTTTTTTATTTGCTGAATTGAGGTTTTGTGTAGCCCTCTATTGTGGCCTGCACACCCCTGTGAGTGCTGTACCCTTCCCCTGTATCCAGCTAGCTCCCAGTATTGCATTGCTGCTCCATCAACAAAGGATACCGAGAGAATGAAACAAACTTGATAACCGTAAATTAGAAAGTTGTTTCAAATAGTATTCAGTATCTAAATCATGAAAGAAACAATTTGGGTTCTGTTCTTCAGATATCGAATTTGCACAAACTTGCAGGATTTTGAAAATCTACGTTACACATTTTGTTTTTCGGCCTCTCTAAAGAATGTGTGACAAAGCACAAATTTGTACACAAACAAAACATAATCAACCAATAAATAGCAAAAATACAAGGCAGTAGATTTTTTTTTGCCAAATTTAAAAGATTCCTTTGATTTCCCAGGACCCTGAATAATGACAGCCATCAGCCAATCACAGACTCATACACTTATGTACTGTGAACTCTTGCACATGCTCAGTAGGAGACTGCACCATTCCATAATGGAAGGAACCTCTGTGTTCTCTCTGTATAATCAAAACTCAATCTTGACTTTAGTGTCCCCTAAAGGCAGAGAGCAAGTGCACTGCTACTTTATTTAGTAAAACTTAAGTGTAAAATAAACAGACATTTGGAATTGTATTGAACATTTTGCTGTGTGGAGTATGAAGTTTTTATGTCATTACACATTGAGTAAAAGTAATTACTGTTTTCCAGTGGCATACGCACATATTCCGCGAGGGTCCATGCACCAGTATTTAAACACTATGCATGCTCAGAGAGTGAGCAGTGGCTTGTATGACACAAATGATGTCTTCAGAAGCAATACCCCATCACTAGCTCAATTAGCAAGCATAGTGTTTGAATATTAGCGCACGGCTCTCAGAGGATAAGTGCATATGCCGCAGAAAAACAGTAACTTTTACTAGAAGCATTTTAGCTGGGGAAAGTATACGGCAAAAATGCTTTTATTTCACCCGTGCACATTTCATTTTAACCTTTAAAATTTTACACAAAACAAACCCTGGGAGAAATGACTTTACTTGGGCTTGGCCAGGACAAACTATCTTTCCGCTAGTGAGGTACATAAAGAGCAGGCGACAAAGTGAAAAATACAGATTTGTTACATATTAGGGGCAACGCTGAGGCAGGGCGAAATTACCCGCAGGTAATTAACATTGCACGCGAGCACAATTTTGCGCTCGCATGCAATCCCGCCCCCTGCCCGCGCACAGCCAATCACACGCGGGCAGGAGCTGTCAATCTCCTCGGTCGGACTCGACCGAGGAGATTAAATTTCGCCAGTTTAGAGGTGGCGAAGAGCGTTATCAAGCAGCGGTCTGGTGACCGCTACTTGATAAATCACGGCGAGCAAGTTCTTGTGAGAACTTGCTGCCGTAGGGGCTTCATAAATCTAGCCCTAGGTGTATAATGGGTCTACACGTTATTCACACTGACACTTACTAGATATTGGGCGATATGTAGTGGATTTTAGCGCAGTTCTTATCGGCTACAATCATGCCTTCAGTGGCTCTCGTGTCAGCGCCGAGTACAATACCATCCTGGAAAATATGAGAGTAGATTTATTAAAGTCACCTCTATGTTTAATAATCAGCGGTAGTCAAAAGATCAGGAATTAAACAAAATACGTTAAATAAAAATATCCAAGAAAATAAATGGTGCCAATATGGAAATGGATTTGTTCTAGGCTTTAGAAAATGTTAAACTGTTGCTTCTGATTCATAACTCTACATAGTTATGTAAAAAGATATTAGGCATACCTTGCTCTAGTGACACTGTCATAATAAGAATGAAAGGGACATGAAACCCAAACATGTCATTTTAAAGGGACAGTTTAGTCAAAATTAGACTCATGATTCATATAGGGCATGCAATTTTAAAGAACTTTCCAATTTACTTTTATCACCAAATTTGCTTTTTTCACTTGGTATTCTTTGTTGAAAGCCAAACCTAGGTAGACTCGTATGCTAATTTCTAAGCCCTTGAAGACCTCCTCTTATCTTATATCTGCATTTTGATTTTTTCACAGCTAGACAGTGCAAGTTTGTGTGTGCCATATAGATTACATTGTGCTCACTCCCGTTGAGTTATTTATAAGTCAGCACTGATTGGCTAAAACGCAAGTCTCTCAAAAGCACTGAGATAAGGAGGCAGTTTGCAGAGGATTATAAACAATGTAATCTAGTGACTGCAGATATATATGACTTTTATCATTGGCTCATCTGACGTTCGCAGCTAGCTCCCAGCAGTGCATTGCTGCTCCTTCAACAAAGGATACCAAGTGAACAAAGCAAAATTTTATAATAGAAGTAAATTGGAAAGCATGTGCTATCTGAATCATAAAGACGTTTAGGTTTCATGCCCCTTAAACGTCTTTTACAATGTAATGCTGGTACATGCAAGCGGCAAAAGCATACATCCAACAACCGTTATATATGAGAGGCATGAAACCCAAACATTTGTCTTTTATGATTTAGATAAAGCATACGATTGTAAACATTTATCTTATTAACTTCTATTATCAATTCTGCTTTATTCTCTTGGTATCCTTTCTTGAAGGAACAGCAATGCACTACTATGAATTAGCTCAACACATCGGTAAGCCAATCACAAAATTAATAAATGTGCAGACACCAATCCCAGCCCGAGACTATCTAAATATGCTTTTCAACAAAGGATACCAAGAAAATGAAGCAAAATAGATTTAAAAAAAAAAAAGTAAAATTGGAAATTTGTTTAAAAATGTGTGCTCTATCTAAACCATGAAAGAAAAAAAATGTGTGCTCTATCTAAACCATGAAAGAAAAAAATGTGTGTTCTATCTAAACCATGAAAGAAAAAAATGTGTGTGCTCTATCTAAACCATGAAAGAAAAAAGTGTGTTCTATCTAAACCATGAAAGAAAAAAATGTGTGTGCTCTATCTAAACCATGAAAGAAAAAAATGTGTGCTCTATCTAAACCATGAAAGAAAAAAAATGTGTGCTCTATCTAAACCATGAAAGAAAAAAATGTGTGTTCTATCTAAACCATGAAAGAAAAAAAAAATGTGTGCTCCATCTAAACCATAAAAGAAAAAAAAAAAGTGTGCTCCATCTAAACCATAAAAGAAAAAAAAAAGTGTGCTCCATCTAAACCATAAAAGAAAAAAAAAAAAGTGTGCTCCATCTAAACCATAAAAGAAAAAAAAAAGTGTGCTCCATCTAAACCATAAAAGAAAAAAAAAAGTGTGCTCCATCTAAACCATAAAAGAAAAAAAAAAAGTGTGCTCCATCTAAACCATAAAAGAAAAACAAATGTGGGTTTTAGATCACTTTATTGTCCTGATCCTAAATTATTTCTGATTTGTAATTTAGACCAGAACCCAGGTTTAGAGTCTGCAAGACACTCATGGGTGCTCCCCACCAGCCACACCTAAAATGTAGCTTGGTGCAGTTGGATCATTTCTAGGCTTTACAGCTGTAAAATACAAATCTAACTTGTACTGTCTATTGTCAGTCAGCAACCTTGGCTCTCCAGATGTTTCCCATGATGCTAGAACTGTCTGAGCATCATGGGAAATGTAGTTCTACAACATCAGGAGAGCATAGTAAGTCCTTGCATGCTTCCTATTCCTACTCAGGTGTCCGGTACTAGTAGCTTACATTACGATTAGAAGGGATTGCTGCACCTCCAGATGGCTTCCTTGTTCCATAAGGAAATATAGTGATTTTGGGGAACATATTTGTAGCCGGTTGAGGACCGGAGAGGACAAGGCCCGGGAGCTTCTGTGGAGCAATCACATCTACACTCTATGATTTCTACTGTGGTCAGTGAATACTGCTAGCTCTTTTGTTTCAGATTAAAGGGACAGTGCACTGTAATATGTTCTCCCCTTTAAAGGGACATGAAACCAAAACATTTCTTTTATTACTTAGAGAATCCAATTTTAAAAAAAGTTCCAATTTACTGTACTTCTATTATCAAATTTGCTTCTCATGTTATTCTTTATTGAAGAGAAACCTAGGTAGCACATGCCTGAAGCACTACATGACAGGAAATAGTGCTGCAAAACTGCTGCAGACACGTGCATACTCCTAAGCTTACATCCATGCTTTTCAACCAAGGAAAACAAGAAAAAGTCAATATGATAATAGAAGTAAATTGGAAAGTTGTCTAAAATTGTAGGTTCTCTCTGAATCATGAAAGAAACATTTTACCAGCTGGAGTCTATTAAACCGTTTAAAAATGGTTCCATTTTTTCGTGTTTGAAAAGCTGCTTTTGCCTGGTAGAGCCCCCCCCCCCCTACTGATTATTTCAACACTGCAGTAATGGGTACAGAAAAGCTTTGTAAACAAGACATTAGAACAAACTGAACCCCGTTTTGTACAAGGAGAAAATACAGTTTGATCAGACAAATTGTTGAATAGTTTCAGATTATACTAATAAAAAAAAGGTATAAACAAACAATTTTACAGCATAAGGCATATAAATAACATCCTACACACACTGCCAATTTTTATTTATTTATTTCACAACCCCAAAATATTTGTTACCGTCACCACATCACAAGACTTGTCACATACTCACATTTTTCATCTTTAAAAATCCCCAAAAACTGCATAAAGTAAAAATGATTTATTGATACATTGTGCAAGTGAGCTCACACAACTAGCAAACCTGCAGCTGCCCCACAGGACACAGCTAGTGATTGGAAGGCTTATGCATCTGACACTCCTGATTGGCTGACTGAGCTCTGCAAAACTCTGTGGGGGTTGAACACACAGCTATCTAATGCTAACATGAAATGCCATTATTCATTGAAGCATATATGGTTTGCACTAGAATGTCCCTTTAAGAAAACAAACGTTGAATTAAAGATGAAGGCGATAAAAAACAAAAGAGAGGAAAAAAGGGTTAATAGGTTTGAATGTCAATCATGACAAAATATTTTAGCTCTTCTTTGTAATGTGTTATTCCTCTCTAGAGCATTACAATTATGAATCATTTGCATCAACACTAAAGTTCTTACCTTGAACACAATGCCAGCAATGGTGGTCCCAGTTTTCCGAGCCGCAGGCAACTTGTGTCCTTTGTGAGTAAACTCATTTTCTAGAAGGCCATTTCTACATAGGGAGAAACAAGTTTAGATTACAAAATATTTCTTATTAAACTATAAAAAGTTCTTCTTTAACTTTTGTCCCTTTTGACTCATTCAGGAACCTCCTCCCATTACTCTCTACAACTCCAGTTATTTGCTCCCCTCTCTCTGCCAATCCAACAACCCCCTCAAATACAGCCACCACCTCTCTTAACCCATCCCATGTGACCCCCCCATCTACCAATCAAACCAATCCCTCCTAGCCTCATCTAACCAACTAAACCTAACTCTAATCAACAAGCCCTCTCCAACACCTCCTTACAACCATCCACCTTCTCTTTCCATCCAGCCAACTCTTGCTCAGTATACCCTTACAGCTGATTTAAAATTCCTCTATTTATCTAGCCACCACTCGCTCTTCTCTACACATCCAGCCATTTCCCCTTATCCATCTACATATGCAGTTGTCTCTTCCTCTTTTTTAAAAGACATGACAGCTCCCTCTCTCACTTCATTTGTCCAGTACTTTTCCCCATCTAGCCATCTCTTCTTTACTACACAGTTGTCTCTCTACCCACCCAACAGCTTCCCTGCCCTTCCAGCCACATATCTTCCTCTGACAAGCCAACCAGCCATCAATATCTCTACCCTCAGTCACATATTTCTCTCTCTACCCAACCAGTGGCTTCTTCTGTTCCTGCCACTCATCTAGCTTCTCTCCACCTCACACTATCCAACCAGCTTTTTCTCCTCCTCTTACTAACCAACCAGCCGTCTCCTCCTCTTTTTACCCACTCAACAATATCTGTACCCTTTCAGTCACATCTCTCTACCCAACCAGCAGCCTCTCCTCCTCCCGCTACCTAACCAACCGTCTCCTCCACCCGGTACCCAATTAAACCTCCTCCTCCTGCTAACCAACCGTTTCTCCTCCTCTTACTACCCAGCCGTGTCCCTGTATCTACTCACATATCTCCCTACCCTTTCAGCAACATTTCTTACTCTCTTTACACAACTAACCGCCCCTCCTCTTCCTGCTACCCAACCAAATCAGATGCATCTTCCCACTTCCTAACCAGCTGCATCTCCTCTACCTGCTACCCAACCAGTCATCTCTTCCTGCTACCAAACCAGCTGCTTCTTATCCTTCCACTACCCAGCCAGCTATCTCCTCTTACTACCCAAACAGCGGTCCTTCCACCTCTCTAGACGCTCAACAATTTTCCTCCCCAACCAGCCACCTCTCGCCCACCACCTATCCAAATAGCTGGCTCTCCTCTTCCCGCTACCAAACCAGACGCATCTTCTCCTTCCGCTACCCAACCAGTCGCATTCTTTTCTCACTACCTTACTAGCGACGTCTCATCTACCTGCTGCCTAACCAGCTGCGTCTCATCCTTCAACTACCAAAAAGTCATCTCCTTTTACTACCCAACCAGCCGCCCCCCACCTCTCTAGCAACTCAGCAATCTCCCCAATACAACCAGCCGCCCCTTCTCCTTCAGCTAGCCAACCAGATGCCCCTTCTCCTTCAGCTAGCCAACCAGATGCCCCTTCTCCTTCAGCTAGCCAACCAGATGCCCCTTCTCCTTCAGCTAGCCAACCAGATGCCCCTTCTCCTTCAGCTAGCCAACCAGATGCCCCTTCTCCTTCAGCTAGCCAACCAGATGCCCCTTCTCCTTCAGCTAGCCAACCAGATGCCCCTTCTCCTTCAGCTAGCCAACCAGATGCCCCTTCTCCTTCAGCTAGCCAACCAGATGCCCCTTCTCCTTCAGCTAGCCAACCAGATGCCGCTTCTCCTTCAGCTAGCCAACCAGATGCCCCTTCTCCTTCAGCTAGCCAACCAGATGCCCCTTCTCCTTCAGCTAGCCAACCAGATGCCCCTTCTCCTTCAGCTAGCCAACCAGATGCCCCTTCTCCTTCAGCTAGCCAACCAGATGCCCCTTCTCCTTCAGCTAGCCAACCAGATGCCCCTTCTCCTTCAGCTAGCCAACCAGATGCCCCTTCTCCTTCAGCTAGCCAACCAGATGCCCCTTCTCCTTCAGCTAGCCAACCAGATGCCCCTTCTCCTTCAGCTAGCCAACCAGATGCCCCTTCTCCTTCAGCTAGCCAACCAGATGCCCCTTCTCCTTCAGCTAGCCAACCAGATGCCCCTTCTCCTTCAGCTAGCCAACCAGATGCCCCTTCTCCTTCAGTTAGCCAACCAGATGCCCCTTCTCCTTCAGCTAGCCAACCAGAGGCTTCTTTTCCTCCCATTACCCAACCAGCCGTCTTTCCTCCTCTCTCTACTTGTTCAGCCATTTATCTCCATCAGTTTTCTTCAAGAGTGTCACCACACAACCATCTTTCCTGTCCCTACTTATCTGTCAGTCCGTCACCCTCTCATTAACTAATTTAACCATCTCTCCCCTCTATCGTGTTTGCTCTATTTTTATTGCACTTAGTGTCCAACATTTATCAACCCAGTTCGCGCCCAGTAGTCATTATAGAGCAACCATTCCCTCTCACTATTAACCCACAGACTCCCCTCTCTCGCTGTGTATCCCATTCCTCTCACTTGCGCTCATTCTGCGCTTCTTCCCATTCTCACACGTCCGCTCTCATCCATCACTCACTGTACCCCCTCTCACCTCCTGCAGTTCGCGAAGTCAAAGCCACCAACTGGTGCTGAGCGCACTGTCACCGCCGCCATGTTTCCTGAGTCACAACTAACTTCCGGTATGAGAGTGTAAGAAAGCAATCGCGCCGCTATGACTATTTCCGGTATAGTTACAAATGTCTTCCCCTGGGGAGTCTAGCTGAAGACTGGAGCTCCACTCTAGACAGGAAACATGTGACCTCCACTGACTCTAGGCAGGAAACACGTGACCTCCACTCAAAGCTTTTTTTTTTTTTTTTTTTTTTTTAAATCAACTTTAATGTAACAAACAACATCATTCTGAAAACGAAACATTTTGCAGCTTTCTTCATAGTGGTTTATGCTGATTGTCATTTATAAGGTAACCACTGTGACTGTCATTTATAAAGTAACCACTGTGACTGTCATTTATAAGGTAACCACTGTGACTGTCATTTATAAGGTAACCTATGTGACTGTCATTTATAAAGTAACTACTGTGACTGTCATTTATAAGGTAATCACTGTGATTGTCATTTATAAGGTAATCACGGTGACTGTCATTTATAAGGTAATCACTGTGACTGTCATTTATAAAGTAATCACTGTGACTGTCATTTATAAGGTAATCACTGTGAATGTCATTTATAAAGTAATCACTGTGACTGTCACTTATAAGGTAACCACTGTCATTTATAAAGTAACCACTGTGACTGTCATTTATAAGGTAATCACTGTGATTGTCATTTATAAAGTAATCACTGTGATTGTCATTTATAAGGTAATCACTGTGAATGTCATTTATAAAGTAATCACTGTGACTGTCACTTATAAGGTAACCACTGTCATTTATAAAGTAACCACTGTGACTGTCATTTATAAGGTAATCACTGTGATTGTCATTTATAAAGTAATCACTGTGATTGTCATTTATAAGGTAATCACTGTGAATGTCATTTATAAAGTAACTACTGTGACTGTCATTTATAAAGTAATCACTGTGACTGTCATTTATAAAGTAATCACTGTGATTGTCATTTATAAGGTAATCACTGTGAATGTCATTTATAAAGTAACTACTGTGACTGTCATTTATAAAGTAACCACTGTGACTGTCATTTATAAGGTAACCACTGTGAGTGTCATTTATAAAGTAATCACTGTGACTGTCATTTATAAGGTAACCACTGTGACTGTCATTTATAAGGTAATCACTGTGACTGTCATTTATAAGGTAACCACTGTGAATGTCATTTATAAGGTAATCACTGTGACTGTCATTTATAAAGTAACCTATGTGACTGTCATTTATAAAGTAACTACTGTGACTGTCATTTATAAGGTAATCACTATGAATCTCATTTATAAAGTAACCACTGTGACTGCCATTTATAAGGTAATCACTGTGACTGTCATTTATAAGGTAACCACTGTGACTGTCATTTATAAGGTAATCACTGTGACTGTCATTTATAAGGTAACCACTGTGAATGTCATTTATAAAGTAACCACTGTGACTGTCACTTATAAGGTAACCACTGTGACTGTCATTTATAAGGTAACCACTGTGTGTCATTTATAAGGTAATCACTGTGACTGTCATTTATAAGGTAACCACTGTGACTGTCATTTATAAGGTAATCACTGTAACTGTCATTTATAAAGTAACCACTGTGAGTGTCATTTATAAGGTAATCACTGTGACTGTCATTTATAAGGTAACCACTGTGACTGTCATTTATAAGGTAATCACTGTAACTGTCATTTATAAAGTAACCACTGTGAGTGTCATTTATAAGGTAATCACTGTGACTGTCATTTATAAGGTAATCACTGTGACTGTCATTTATAAGGTAACCACTGTGAGTGTCATTTATAAGGTAATCACTGTGACTGTCATTTATAAGGTAACCACTGTGACTGCCATTTATAAGGTAACCACTGTGACTGTCATTTATAAGGTAATCACTGTGACTGTCATTTATAAAGTAACCACTGTGACTGCCATTTATAAGGTAATCACTGTGATTGTCATTTATAAGTTAATCACTGTGACTGTCATTTATAAGGTAATCACTGTGACTGTCATTTATAAGGTAACCACTGTGACTGCCATTTATAAGGTAACCACTGTGAGTGTCACTTATAAGGTAACCACTGTCATTTTTAAAGTAACCACTGTGACTGTCATTTATAAGGTAACCACTGTGATTGTCATTTATAAGGTAACCACTGTGATTGTCATTTATAAGGTAATCACTGTGACTGTCATTTATAAGGTAACCACTGTGACTGTCATTTATAAAGTAACCACTGTGACTGTCACTTATAAGGTAACCACTGTGACTGTAATTTATAAAGTAATCACTGTGACTGTCACTTATAAGGGAACCACTGTGACTGTCATTTATAAAGTAATCACTGTGACTGTCACTTATAAGGTAACAACTGTGACTGTCATTTATAAAGTAATCACTGTGACTGTCATATATAAGGTAACTACTGTGACTGTCATTTATAAGGTAACCACTGTGACTGCCATTTATAAGGTAATCACTGTGACTGCCATTTATAAGGTAACCACTGTGACTGCCATTTATAAGGTAACCACTGTGAGTGTCACTTATAAGGTAACCACTGTCATTTATAAAGTAACCACTGTGACTGTCATTTATAAGGTAACCACTGTGATTGTCATTTATAAGGTAACCACTGTGACTGTCATTTATAAAGTAACCACTGTGACTGTCATTTATAAGGTAACCACTGTGACTGTCATTTATAAAGTAACCACTGTGACTGTCACTTATAAGGTAACCACTGTGACTGTAATTTATAAAGTAATCACTGTGACTGTCACTTATAAGGTAACCACTGTGACTGTCATTTATAAAGTAATCACTGTGACTGTCACTTATAAGGTAACAACTGTGACTGTCATTTATAAAGTAATCACTGTGACTGTCATATATAAGGTAACTACTGTGACTGTCATTTATAAGGTAACCACTGTGACTGTCATTTATAAGGTAATCACTGTGACTGTCACTTATAAGGTAACCACTGTCATTTATAAAGTAACCACTGTGAGTGTCATTTATAAGGTAATCACTGTGATTGTCATTTATAAAGTAATCACTGTGACTGTCCCTTATAAGGTAACCACTGTGACTGTCATAAATAAGGTAACTACTGTGACTGTCATTTATAAGGTAACCACTGTGACTGTCATTTATAAGGTAATCACTGTGACTGTCACTTATAAGGTAACCACTGTCATTTATAAAGTAACCACTGTGAGTGTCATTTATAAGGTAATCACTGTGATTGTCATTTATAAGGTAATCACGGTGACTGTCATTTATAAGGTAACCACTGTGACTGTCATTTATAAAGTAACCACTGTGACTGTCACTTATAAGGTAACCACTGTGACTGTAATTTATAAAGTAATCACTGTGACTGTCACTTATAAGGTAACCACTGTGACTGTCATTTATAAAGTAATCACTGTGACTGTCACTTATAAGGTAACAACTGTGACTGTCATTTATAAAGTAATCACTGTGACTGTCATATATAAGGTAACTACTGTGACTGTCATTTATAAGGTAACCACTTTGACTGTCATTTATAAGGTAATCACTGTGACTGTCACTTATAAGGTAACCACTGTCATTTATAAAGTAACCACTGTGAGTGTCATTTATAAGGTAATCACTGTGATTGTCATTTATAAAGTAATCACTGTGACTGTCCCTTATAAGGTAACCACTGTGACTGTCATAAATAAGGTAACTACTGTGACTGTCATTTATAAGGTAACCACTGTGACTGTCATTTATAAGGTAATCACTGTGACTGTCACTTATAAGGTAACCACTGTCATTTATAAAGTAACCACTGTGAGTGTCATTTATAAGGTAATCACTGTGACTGTCACTTATAAGGTAACCACTGTCATTTATAAAGTAACCACTGTGAGTGTCATTTATAAGGTAATCACTGTGATTGTCATTTATAAGGTAATCACTGTGACTGTCATTTATAAGGTAACCACTGTGACTGTCATTTATAAGGTAACCACTGTCATTTATAAGGTAATCACTGTGACTGTCATTTATAAGGTAACCACTGTCATTTATAAGGTAACCACTGTCATTTATAAAGTAACCACTGTGAGTGTCATTTATAAGGTAATCACTGTGATTGTCATTTATAAAGTAACCACTGTCACTGTCATTTATAAGGTAATCACTGTGACTGTCATTTATAAGGTAACCACTGTCATTTATAAGGTAATCACTGTGACTGTCATTTATAAGGTAACCACTGTCATTTATAAAGTAACCACTGTGACTGTCATTTATAAGGTAACCACTGTCATTTATAAAGTAACCACTGTGACTGTCATTTATAAGGTAACCACTGTCATTTATAAAGTAACCACTGTGACTGTCATTTATAAGGTAACCACTGTCATTTATAAAGTAACCACTGTGAGTGTCATTTATAAGGTAATCACTGTGACTGTCATTTATAAGGTAACCACTGTCATTTATAAGGTAATCACTGTGACTGTCATTTATAAGGTAACCACTGTCATTTATAAAGTAACCACTGTGACTGTCATTTATAAGGTAACCACTGTCATTTATAAAGTAACCACTGTGACTGTCATTTATAAGGTAACCACTGTCATTTATAAAGTAACCACTGTGAGTGTCATTTATAAAGTAACCACTGTGACTGTCATTTATAAGGTAACCACTGTCATTTATAAAGTAACCACTGTGAGTGTCATTTATAAGGCAATCACTGTGACTGTCAAGCTGCAAAATGTACAAGGCTGAAGTTGGATTCTTATTCAGTCAGCTTCTTATTCTGCAACTGATTACAATTTGCAAAATAAAGATATCTAGCATTATTTTTATTTTAAATAAAATAATACACTTTCCAAAAACCTAAACAAACTTACATTTTATAAAAAAAAAAAAATTATATTGCAATAATCGGATTGCAAACATGGCATAATTTTGTTTCTAATAAGTAACTGATATAATAAAAGGGTTAAAATCCTTTGCGCCACTCATTTATGTGTGGAATATACAGGATGTGAGCCTCTTCATAGGACAGACATGTTATCAGCCTTGTCCAACGCTCTTTATGGCAAACAAATTGGTGCCAACCTTGCCACTTTATATATTTTACCTTTTATAAATAAGTCATTGGTATTAAAAAAAGGATAAAATCCTTTGGGCCACTCATTTATGTGTGTGTATATACGCAAGGCGTGAACCCATTATAGAATAGACATGTTATCAGCCTGGCCCAGCGCTCTTTATTGCAAACAAATTGGTGCCAACCTTGCCACTTCATATATTTTACCTTTTCTGAATAAGTCATTTGGTATTTTTAAAGGGTTACAATTATTTGGGTCACTCATTTCTGTGTAGATATATACAGGGCTTTAACCCATTTATAGAATAGACATATTTTCAGCCTGACCAACTGCTTTTTAAGGCAAACAATCTGGTGCCATCCTTGCCACTTCATACATTTTACCTTTTATGAATAAGTAACAGGTATTTTAAAAGGGTTAAAATCCTTTGGGCCACAGATTTTTGTGTGGATACATACACGGCGTGAAGCCCTTCATAGGATAAGCATGTTTTTAGCCTGGCTCAATTTTTATAGCAAACAAGCTTGTGCCAAGCTTGCCATCTCATATATTTTACTTTTTCAGAATAAGTAACTGCCCAACGCTTTTTATGACAAACTGGTGCCGACCTTGTCAAATCACATATTTTACCTTTTCTAAATAAGTTACTGCTATTTAAAGGGTTTCTTTGCCATATAAATCTTTGGGACAATCTGAAAACACTTGGATTGAACAAAGGGGCTCACACCCTATATAACCACACAGAAATCAGTGACCCAAAGGATTTTAACCGTTTTAAAATACTATTTACTTACTTAGAAAAGGTAAAATATATAAAGTGGCAAGGTTGGCACCAGTTTATTTACCATAAATAGCGTTGGGCCAGGCTGAGAACATGTCTCTCCTATGATGGGGCTCACGTTCTGTATATATCCACACAGAAATGAGTGGCCCAAAGTATTTTTACCCTTTCAAAATACCAGTTACTTATTCAGAAAAGGTAAATGTATGAGATGACCACGTTGGCACAAGTTTGCTACAAAAAACTTTGGGCCAGGGTGAAAACATGTTTATTCTATGAAGGGGCTCACTCCTTGTATATGAAGGGGCTCACTCCTTGTATATATCCACACAGTAATGAGGGCCCAAAGGATTTTAACCCTTTTAAAATATCTGATTCCTTTTTAGAAAAAGGTCAAATATATGAGGTGACAAGGTTGTCACGAGTTTGCTTCAAAAAGCGTTGGGCCAGGGTGAGAGCATTTTTATTCTATGGAGAGGTTCACGTCCTGTATATATCCACAAAGAAGTGAGTGGTCCAAAGGATTTTAACCCTTTTAAAATGCTAGTTACTTATTTAAAAATATATGAAATGGCAACGTTGGCACCAGTTTGTTTGCTACAAAAAGCGTTGGGCCAGGCTGAGAACATATTTATCCTATGAAGGGGCTCACTCCTGGTATATATCCACACAGTAAAGAGTGGCCCAAATGATTTTAAGCCATTTAAAATACCAGTTATTTATTTAGAAAAGGTCAAATATATGAAGTGGCAAGGTTGGCAATAGTTTTTTTTCCCATAGAAACCATTGGGCCAGGCTGAAAACATGTTTATCCTATGTAGGGCTTCACGCCGTGTATGTATCCACGCAGAAATTGATGGTCCAAAGGATTTTAACCCTTTTAAAATACCAGTTACTTATTCAGAAAATGTAAAATATATGAAGTGTATAGCAATGAGATAGGTATAGAACTGCCTTATTCATCAAATGATGGTTCCATCTATAACCCATACACTCATATTCCTTAGGGGAGTGCAGGGGGTGCCCTAGTGGTTGGTATACAGTGTAATCCTAAAGAAAAAGAAAACCACTATTTGGCACACACTTAAACACATAGGTAGATCAGCACCGAGATAGAAAAAGATCCCTAAAAAACTACTGACTATGATTTGATGCTACCCACATAGGTGGGTGAAGGGTGGGGCTTATCAGACTATCTCTTGGTAGGCAGCTGCTTACAATTATTGTGATAAAGGTACGGCTTGCAGTGACTAAGGAATGACCAGAATTACCTGTATATCAATCACAGATAGCACACAAAGAAAGTATAACCATGTTCAGATTACTCACAGACAGGCGAACACCTAACACACGTTTCTCCTGGGCTTTCTTAGAGCCTCAACGATTTGACAGTGAAAGTTAAGTTTTATTTATTGTTTTGCTCCCTTTCTGTGGATCTACCTATGTGTTTAAGTGTGTGCCAAATAGGGGTTTTCTTTTTTGGGGTGATTACAAAATATATGAAGTGACAAGGTTGTCACCAATTTATTTGCCATAAAGAGCGTTGGGCCAGGCTGTTAACGTGTCTGTTGTATGATGGGGTTCATGCCCTGTATATATCCACATATAAATGAGTGGCCCACAGGATTTTAACCCTTTTATAATATCAGTTACTCAAAATTATGCCATGTTTGCTATCTGTTTATTGCAATATAAGATGATTGTTTTTTGTTTAGGTTTTTGGAAAGTGTATTATTTTATTTAAACTAAAAATAACTGTAGATATCTTTATTTTGCAAATTACAATCAGTTGCAGAATAAGAAGCCAACTTCAGCCTTGTACATTTTGCAGCTTTCTTGTACTTAATGCTCATTCAGAGTGGTTAGTAGCAATGGGAGAATTTGCAGTGAGGGGCGGAGTTCCGAATATTGCCGAGGAGCAGAATAAACAGCTTTCCATGAGCGCACCATTTGTGATACAAAATCCCACGCATGCGCTCTAGAAAGGGTTCCAGAATTTCACAGCACTAAATATTTTACCAGTGACGTATGCGGCCAGGTATGTGATGACGCTGGAACGCATGCGCTTTAGGTCCAAAATTTGTGAAACAGCTGATGTAACGTCACAGGAAGTGACATGGTTCGCTGTTTTCCAAAGTTCGCCCTCTTACCAGAACATTGGCAATTTCTGGAACTCAGCCCAGCTTGCTCCGTCCCTCCTCCTTCCCTCCCTCTGCCCCATATGCACCAAGAGTATTAGTAGTTGTTTCCTTATGGATGTACTGAGGATTAATAGTTATGTGAATAGACCTTTTTCATTGTTTAAGATGCTATGTTCTATATGATCGCTTTACTTTAGAACAAACGGAAGGGAAACAATATATTTATTTTTTGCTTTTGTTGACTTTGAGCTGTCACTTTGTTGCAAGCTAATGGCACATGAAATTATAGCAAATAGGTAACGGCATCAAGGTTCTTGGTAGAAGAAAAATTAACATAATACCCACCTAAAGGGGATACTGTAACTGGCACCCATAAGCACACCCATACTGTAACTAGCACCCATAAGCACACTCATACTGTAACTGGCACCCATAAGCACACCCATACTGTAACTGGCACCCATAAGCTCACCCATACTGTAACTGGCACCCATAAGCACACTCATACTGTAAGTGGCACCCATAAGCACACCCATACTGTAACTAGCACCCATAAGCACACCCATACTGTAACTGGCACCCATAAGCACACTCAGACTGTAAGTGGCACCCATAAGCACACCCATACTGTAACTGGCACCCATAAGCACACCCATACTGTAACTAGCACCCATAAGCACACCCATACTGTAACTGGCACCCATAAGCACACCCATACTGTAACTGGCACCCATAAGCACACTCATACTGTAAGTGGCACCCATAAGCACACCCATACTGTAACTAGCACCCATAAGCACACCCATACTGTAACTGGCACCCATAAGCACACCCATATTGTAACTAGCGCCCATAAGCACACCCATATTGTAACTAGCACCCATAAGCACACTCATACTGTAACTGGCACCCATAGGCACACTGATACTGTAACTGGCACCCATACCCACACTCATACTGTAACTGGCACCCATAAGCACACCCATACTGTAACTAGCACCCATAAGCACACCCATACTGTAACTGGCACCCATAAGCACACCCATATTGTAACTAGCTCCCATAAGCACACCCATATTGTAACTAGCACCCATAAGCACACTCATACTGTAACTGGCACCCATAAGCACACCCATACTGTAACTAGCACCCATAAGCACACCCATACTGTAACTTGCACCCATAAGCACACCCATACTTTAACTGGCACTAATATTGTAGCTGGCACCCATAAGCACACCCATACTGTAACTACCACCCATAAAAACACCCATACTATAACTGGCACCTATATTGTAGCTGGCAGTCTGGCACCTTAACTGTCTGGCACCCATACTGTAACTAGCACACATAACCACACCCATACTGTAACTGGCACCCATATTGTAATGCACCCATAGCCACATCCATACTTTGACTGGCACCCATAAGCACACCCAAACTTTAACTGGCACCCAATAAGCACACCTATACTGTAAAGTACCCATACTGTAACTGGCACCTATAACCACAACCATACTGTAACTGTCACCAATAAGTACACCATACTGTAACGCACCCATACTGTAACTGGCACCCATAAGCACACCATACTGTAACTGGACCGATACTCTGACTGGCACCCATAAGCACATCCATACTGTGGCACTAATACAGTGGTGACTGGCACCCATAAGCACACCCATACCGTAACTGGCACCCATAAGCACAGCATACTGTAACTGGACCGATTCTCTGACTGGCACCCATAAGCACATCCATACTGTGGCACTAATACAGTGGTGACTGGCATCCATAAGCACACCCATACCGTAACTGGCACCCATACGGTGACTGGCACCCATAAGCACACGCATACTGTAACTGGTACTCATACTGCAAATTGCACCCATAAGCACCAGTTTTTCTGTTGTTATTAGTATATATTTGCATAACTAATTAACAGCATAAATTAGGAACAAAAGCTGCTAGGACTGATTTTAAATGATCATTTGTTTTTAATTAGATTCCCAATTGTCCCTATTTAAGAAGGACAGTCCCTGATTCTGAGGTTTGTCTCTCCCAAATAGGGACAGTTGCAAGATATATATTTACTCTTTATTTAAAATTTTGCCTCAACGTTAAACATAGCGGCTGGGTGGCAGCCCCACGTGGCGAAGGTGGAGTATGTAGTGTGTGGCCTTGCAGTCCGTTGGTCTGTTGATATATTGTAAAAAAAGGGGTGGACCCGTAAAGTGTTGGCAAGTGGCTATGTGTCTCCCATTGGATATAATAGGGAGTACTACATAATCAAAACATCGGTAATATTGTCACTTGTCTGCACTTTCAGCGGGTGGGGGCGGTATTTGAAGTGTTCCTACACAGTACCAACAGTGCACTCACTGAAACCAAACACGGTGTCTGTGTAGGAACACTTCAAACAATGCCTGTGTGACCTGATTGTAACTACATCTACACTACCTGCCTCATACTGTAAAGTCTTTCCACTGAAAAGGTGGTGAAACAAACATGGCTGACACCCTTCTCGTAACCTGTACTTCAGAGATTGGAATACAGACATCCCAACTTTCCCTGAAGTTCAGGGAGTCTCCCTCATTGTAATAGCGGCACCCTGACGCCCACAAATGAAATGCAATCTCCCTGAAACTACAAGTACCACGATCGGGTTGATTGACACCCCCTGCTATCGGCACGCAGCAAGCAGCGCAGTAGCCGGTGAAGCCACCTCCCTGAAATGAGTTTTTGCAGGTTGGAATGTCTGGGAATATATCGCACTACTGGCAATGTATCGCAATCAAAGTGCAGGTTATTCCCCAGGAACGTCTAACGAACTCCCTAATACCGCCTATACCTACTTAGCCCCACTCTGCCGGAACGCCCTGCTAACTCCCACAGAACGCCTACACCTATGTCATTTCTACCTGACTAATAAAGTATACAAAAAACCTCCCTATTATAGCTATAGGAACTATGTCACTGCATTTATATACAATGGTTGTATATTATTTTAAATATTGTAAATATCATTTAAAATGTAGTTATTTTTGTTTGTTCATTTTATTATGTTAAACATAAATATATCATTTAATATATATATTTATGTTTAAAATAATACAATTAAGCAGCACAAATGACTACATTTTAAATTAAATACAATACTTAAAGGGATATAAAACCCCCAAAAATTATTTTGTGATTCAGCCCCTGATGATCAAAAGTGCTACGAGTCAGGGAAATATTCAAAGGGATCAGCCTCTATGTCATGTGAGCTTGTCAGAATACTACAAACTCCTGACATACTATACACGCCCTTGGTCGGCGATGCTGGCTTAGACAACACCCAGCATCGCCGACCATATTGGTGATGTATAGTAAAGGATGCCTTGAATATTACTGCCGTCTGCCTTACCACTAATCCTAATACCCCTAAACCAAAGTACCCCACGATCGCACACTAACACTAAACTAATAAACATCTGAACCGCCATATACCCACCGCAAGTCACTAACTATTAACCTCTGAACCGCCACATTCCCCCCAGAAAGTCCTATACTATTAACCTTTAAACCGACACATACCCACTGCAAGTTCTATACTATTAATCTCTAAACTGCCACATACCCACCTCTACTATGTAACTTTTAACCCCCTATGCTGCCTAGGATTACCAGGTGTCCGATATTTGACCGGACAGTCCGGCATTTTCGGTTACTGCCTGGTAATATGAGTCCAAAAAAAACGGAAAAGGCTCTACGACAGTCACACTGTCTGTACTTTTAAGATAAAAATTCATGATCCTCGCTTCCAAGTTCCCTCCCAGAGTGTGAGCCCGTATCCCACTCCCAACCGGCATTCCGGCACCCAATCTAGCCTGCTAGTCGGCTGCCATTAGCTCAGTTGGAGCCTGACTTCTGGTGGGTACAGCCGCACAGCTTGTATTGACTGAGTCTGTCGGACGTCACATGATCATGCGCATGACATCATGTCTCCGAGAAGACCCGCGGGCTGTTGCTGGTTGCTGAGTGATTCTGAGTGTGCATGCTGTCAGCAGCAATTTGTCACTTCAGTGTGTGTGACACTGACTTTCTAAGATTATATCAGACCTGGTGACTGACCTTGCCAACTTATTAACAATGAGGTTTGTGGCATGTTTGTCTCTCAGACCAGTTCATTATATTTAATATTACCTACACAAAAAAGCAATTACAGGTAGCCCTCAGTTTACGCCGGGGTTAGGTTCCAGAAGGAATGGTTGTAAATCGAAACCGTTGTAAATTGAGACCCAGTTTATAATGTAAGTCAATGGGAAGTGAGGGAGTTAGATTCCAGCCCTTCAAAATTGACATAAGTAACACCTAATACATTATTTTTAAAGCTTTGAAATGAAGTCTTTAAATGCTAAACAGCATTAGAAACCTAATTAAATAATAAAACAGACTGTATCATCAAACTAAGTTTAATGAACAAAAACATTATTTTACTTGCATTTTTCTTCAAACAGTTCTCTGCATTGTTGGCATGTTAGATAATAGTGGGTCTGCAACTATTCTATGCATTTCAATCTAGACTGATTAAGCAGCTAGGCACCCTCACCTCAAGCAGCTGCACAGGAAGATAATAGGGAAGTGCCCGCTAGATCTTGTTCCTTTGAAAGCTGCTTGATTGCTAATGTCTGTTCTGTGTACACAGATTCATTTCAGTCTGCTTAGCTTACATAACTTTGCTGCAACACAAGCGGACAGCTCCACCTACTGGTTATTTTAATTAGACTGGAAAAAAAGGTTGTTATTCTGAAACCGTGCAAATTGAACCGGCGTAAACCGAGCGCCACCTGTATATATATATATATATATATAATATTGCTCCAGGACTCCGCTCTTTTCGGGACTTATAATACACTCTGAGGGGCATGGGCTGGGGTGATTACAATATATATATATATATATATATATATATATATATATATATATATATATATACACATTTCTATAAACTACCCCCCCTGCAGTTTTTTCTTGGGTGTTCTGTATTTTTGTGATGGACACCTGGCAAGCCCCCCCCCCCCCAAAAAAAAAAAAAAAAAAAAAGGTGAATTTGATACATATCCTTTTTTTTTTAACATTTAACACAGAAAAACAAATGTGAATCAGATTACATGTCTGCAAAAGGAGGTACCCTGTGCCCACAGTCTGTGAGATGGACTGACCCCCTTTTACTGTATATAGTGACACTGTTTAACCCACCAGTACTGTATATAGGGAGTTAGTGACACAGTCTGTAATCTGTCGGTGAGATGGCTGGCCTGACCCTACCCGCCCCAGTACTTTATAAAGTGACCACAGTAGTCTGTGTGATCGTCCAACCCCCTCATACTGTATATAGTGGCACTGTATAGTGACACTGTTTTACCCCCCGCCCCCCATGCTGTAGTAACAAAGTCTGTAATTTGCTGGTTCCACAAGCATACACACACACACATGCATAAATACATACACAGTCACATACATACACACAAACATACACACACACATGCATAAATACACACACAGACACATACATGCATAAATACACACACAGTCACATACATACATACACACACACACACACAAACATGCATAAATACACACACAGTCACATACATACATACACACACACACAAACATGCATACATACACACACAGTCACATACATACATATATACACACACACACAAACATGCATAAATACACACACAGTCACATACATACATACACACACACACACACACACACACACAAACATGCATAAATACACATACAGTCACATATACACACACACACATACATGCATAAATACACACACAGTCACATACATACATACACACACACACAAAAACATGCATAAATACACACACACACAAACATGCATAAATACACACACAAACACACATATACACACACACACATACATGCATAAATACACACACACACACACAAACATGCATAAATACACACACACACAAACACACATATACACACACACATACATGCATAAATACACACACAGTCACATACATACACACACACACACATACATGTATAAATACACACACAGTCACATACACACATACATGCATAAATACACACACAGTCACATACATACATACACACACAGTCACATCCATACATACACACACACACACACATGCATAAATACACACACAGTCACATACATACACACACACACACACATACATGCATAAATACACACACATTCACATACATACATGCGCACACACACACACACACAGTCACATACATACATACACACATACATGCATAAATACACACACAGTCACATAAACACATACACACACACATACACACATATAAATGCATAAATACACACACAGTCACATACATACATACATACATACATACACACACATACATGCATAAATACACACAGTCACATACATACACACACACACACACACACATACATGCATAAATACACACACAGTCACATACATACATACATACATACATATACACAAACACACATACATGCATAAATACACACACATTCACATACATACATGCGCACACACACACACACACAGTCACATACATACATACACACACATACATGCATAAATACACACACAGTCACATACATATACACATACATACACACACACATACATGCATAAATACACACACAGTCACATACATACATACACACACACCCATACACAAACATGCATAAATACACACACAGTCACATACATACACACACACATACATGCATAAATACACACACAGTCACATACATACATACATACACACACACACACACACACACACACACATACATGCATACACACACAGTCACATACATACAAACATACACACACATACATACATGCATAAATACACACACAGTCACATACATACAAACATACACACACATACATACATGCATAAATACACACACAGTCACATACATACATACATACACACACACACACACATACATGCATAAATACACACACAGTCACATACATACATACACACACACATACATGTATAAATACACACACTGTCACATACATACATACACACACACACACACATACATGTGTAAATACACACACATAAACACCAATGGGTAAAACAGAAACACTAACCCTGTAGTCAGAGACAGAGACACTAGTGAAGCATCACGTCACACTCACATGAGATCAGTGCAGGCAGTGGCAGGTAAACTTTTTTTTTTTTTAAGCTGGGCCCCCACCCTCGGGGGCCCGGTCCCAGTTGCGACCTCTGCAACCCCTGTAGTTCCCTCTGCACATAACCACCGCAACTCTAAGGATAGCACTCACTATTTTGTAGGCCTAATAGAGCAGGTTTCTGTATTTATTTATTTTTGCAGTGGGCCTGATATTCAAAAGCTCGCCGTCATGGAAAGAAACCATACAAAAGCTTTCAGATTTTTTTAGACCCTTATATTATAATTTAGGTGTCTCTCCTTCACACCAAGAACCATGCATATTGAGATAAATAGCTTTCAAATTAAAATTTGTGTTTTTTAGGGACTTCTCCATACTGATGAGAGGTCTTAGATTATCTAATCTGAGCAGAGAGCTTTTGAATAATAGGCCCAGTATGAGAATGGTGAGCCCACACTGCAAAATAAAAATACAGAATTACTGCATTGAGTATGCAGGCCTGATAAAACAGCAATTTAGTTTGAGCCAAGAAACGTGTTGCAAAATAATAAAGGTTTGAACTGCTTTACATCAGCCGTTCGTTGCTCTCTAAAGGAGCCTCTTGCATTTCAACAAATGCAAGAATACAGCAAAATTAGTCATTTTTTTTTATTTATCAGAATCCAAATGTGCATGGCTAAAAAAATGAATTTGTCTCAGTGTTAATTAATGTATTATTGACTAACAAGTATCAACCAATAATTAATTAATAAATTATCAAATAAAACCAGTTGGTCATGGTGGACTCAGACATTTGGGCATTCCAGGGTGGTACTATATTTTGTACAACCTCTTGGTGTTTTCCTGGTTATCTGGCTTTACTAGGATGAACAGTAGTTCATAGATGTCACGGACCAGTGGCCTAGAGGAGTGATCTGGTGGTCTAACTCTGGGCTGGCTGTGCCGCGGTTCTGCTTTTCCCCTCTGCCCTACCATCAGGGGCTGAGACTGGCATGGATATTAGGCTGCAAGATCGATCCCTTTTCCCTTTGAATTTCACCTTGTGTTGCAGTGACTGAACTTTGCCCTGAAAGAGCTGATCTCTAACTCACTCTACCCCTTTCCACCTTACCGGGCCCCAGCTGGGATCTTATGGAACTACTCGCCGACTGAGAGCACCAGAGATACCCTGCTGAACTTTAACCTAGGTTGCTCCGGAAGCCCATTGCTCCAGTACTCCGCTCTTTTGGGGACTTAGAATACACTCTGAGGGGCATGGGCTGGGGTGATTACAAAGAGGGAGCTCACTGCGGAACTGTTTTTTTTTTGCCAACCTCCTTTATGGACTACGCCCACGTACCTTTACCACCCTGCCGCTCCAGTCCCCAGTCACGGATTATGTTGCTTTTTGCACCGCGACCCCTGGGGATATGGGGCTATCGAATGGAACCCGGGAATAGCTGCCGCTCCCTCAGGATTACCCCAAAAATCTCGATTTGGGTATCTCAGTTGCCATAGCTGCTATGGAGACGCCAGGTTGTCTGGGGAGGGGTATTGTTCTCTAATGGGATAAGGCTCTGATCAGATGACAATTGTGTATAAATAATGTGAGTTTTGTGTGAATAAATCAGTTCTTGTTTCACCTTAATACTGGTCTTGTCTGGTTATTTAGGTGGGCTACTTGCTAGTTTCAATTCCAGCACTACAGCTACAGGTTCCATGGGTTGAAGAAGGTCTTTTTGGCGGAGATACCTATTCGGGGTATCCGGAGTCCATCACAATAGATTTATATTTCTTCCAGCAGATGGGACTTCTTTTATACTCTTAGTCTAATATTAATTATTTGCAAATTTACAAATAAGAGAACTGAAGGAAATTTTGCATTAGCAAAAATCTCTTAATATAAAAGGTAGGATCTGACAATTGATTTATAAATTCTAAATAGATGATGCACCTGAAATATTTTTGAACATAGTTTAAGTACCCTTAACTTTTTAACTTCTTTAATAAATAAATAAACGCAAAAACAAATACATATATACAAAAGAAATGCAAAAATAAACAAATGGGTTGATGTGGAAAAACATGGACATTCTTTTTTTTCTTTTCTTTTTTTTTTTATTATTTATTGTTTCATCCAGAAATTATACAGCTGATGAGGAGACGCAGCTCCTCTTAGTATATTACAAAAACAAGAGAAAAGAAAAATAAAATAAACAAATACAAAGTGGTATCTTTTTATTATAAAATTAACATCTTAAAGGGCCATGATACCCAAATGTTGAAACACTTAAAAGTGACGCAGTGTAGCTGTAAAAAGCTGACTAGAAAATATCTCCTGAACATCTCTATGTAAAAAAGAAAGATATTTTACCTCAAAAGTTCCTCAGTAGCCACCTCCCATTGTAAAGGATTTCTAAGCAGCAAATCAGTATCTCTGTCCCGTGACAGCTAGGGGAGCGAGCTTACGTGCTCATCTTATTTCTCTATTCAGTTTAAGGAAGTTTACTATGAAATCTCATGAGAGTTAAGTGAAATCTCATGAGATCACTGTAAAAGAGTTCATGACCTCAACACTGTTGATGCTGATTGGCTGCTGTTCATTTATTAAGTTTTTATTTTTTTTACCTGCAGCTGAGTATAACTTTTTACACAGAACTTACTCTGCTGAGATGAGGAAATTGTGAGGTAAAATATCTTCCTTTTTTACATAGAGATGCTCAGGTGATATTTTCCTGTCAGCTTTTTACAGTTATACCGCATCAGTTTCAAGTGATTTAGCTTATGAGTATTATGTCCCTTTGACAAAAGAGAAATTTAAACAATCGTTGCAGGTTTATACATATGCACAAGAATCTAAACAAAATTATCCAAGTACTCTGATCCTAGCTTAGACCAGCAAGAAGAAGGAGGAAGAAAAAAAATGAACCATACCCCTCCCTAACCACGTCATACTTAATAAATCCTTTTAAAAAATCCTTATAATTGAGATGTACCATTCTTGTGGATTTCTACTCAACTTAATTCCTAAACTATTTATATGCTGTACCTCCTGAAATGAATGTGTGGAAAAACTTTTTGGGGTTTTATGAATCCAAAGGATCTCTAATTTTCTCAAATTAATTTTATATCCTGAAAATTTGCTATAGCAACTAATGATTTCTAGACCCCACGGAATGTTTGTGTTAATATCATTTAGAAATAGCATGATATCGTCTGCATAAAGTATGATTACCAAATTTTGCTTGCCCAATCTGATTCCCTTTATTTCTTGCTTTAAATAAACCACTAAAGGCTAAAGCGAGATATTAAATATCAACAGAGATAGGGGACAGCCCTAACAAGTCCTTTTTGTAATGTAATATACTGTGATAGTTCGTTATTTACTAATAACTGAGATCTAGGTTGGTCAAATATCAAGTTTATGAACTTTACCAAATTGCCAAAACTAAATTTGAGAATGTAGTAAACATGTGATCCCAAGTAATGGAATCAAATGCCTTTACGGCATCAATCGTTAGCAGAGCTAAATCCACTTTACTATTTTTATCTGATTTTCTTTCTTTATTATAATAATGATTAAGAGTTAACAGCACCCTACTCATATTCCCCACCTGATTTCTTTCTGGCATGAAGCCCGTCTGATCTTTGTGAATAAGATCCCTGATTACTTTTTTAAGTCTACAGGGAGTGCAGAATTATTAGGCAAATGAGTATTTTGACCACATCATCCTCTTTATGCATGTTGTCTTACTCCAAGCTGTATAGGCTCGAAAGCCTACTACCAATTAAGCATATTAGGTGATGTGCATCTCTGTAATGAGAAGGGGTGTGGTCTAATAACATCAACACCCTATATCAGGTGTGCATAATTATTAGGCAACTTCCTTTCCTTTGGCAAAATGGGTCAAAAGAAGGACTTGACAGGCTCAGAAAAGTAAAAAATAGTGAGATATCTTGCAGAGGGATGCAGCACTCTTAAAATTGCAAAGCTTCTGAAGCGTGATCATCGAACAATCAAGCGTTTCATTCAAAATAGTCAACAGGGTCGCAAGAAGCGTGTGGAAAAACCAAGGCGCAAAATAACTGCCCATGAACTGAGAAAAGTCAAGCGTGCAGCTGCCAAGATGCCACTTGCCACCAGTTTGGCCATATTTCAGAGCTGCAACATCACTGGAGTGCCCAAAAGCACAAGGTGTGCAATACTCAGAGACATGGCCAAGGTAAGAAAGGCTGAAAGACGACCACCACTGAACAAGACACACAAGCTGAAACGGCAAGACTGGGCCAAGAAATATCTCAAGACTGATTTTTCTAAGGTTTTATGGACTGATGAAATGAGAGTGAGTCTTGATGGGCCAGATGGATGGGCCCGTGGCTGGATTGGTAAAGGGCAGAGAGCTCCAGTCCGACTCAGACGCCAGCAAGGTGGAGGTGGAGTACTGGTTTGGGCTGGTATCATCAAAGATGAGCTTGTGGGGCCTTTTCGGGTTGAGGATGGAGTCAAGCTCAACTCCCTGTCCTACTGCCAGTTTCTGGAAGACACCTTCTTCAAGCAGTGGTACAGGAAGAAGTCTGCATCCTTCAAGAAAAACATGATTTTCATGCAGGACAATGCTCCATCACACGCGTCCAAGTACTCCACAGCGTGGCTGGCAAGAAAGGGTATAAAAGAAGAAAATCTAATGACATGGCCTCCTTGTTCACCTGATCTGAACCCCATTGAGAACCTGTGGTCCATCATCAAATGTGAGATTTACAAGGAGGGAAAACAGTACACCTCTCTGAACAGTGTCTGGGAGGCTGTGGTTGCTGCTGCACGCAATGTTGATGGTGAACAGATCAAAACACTGACAGAATCCATGGATGGCAGGCTTTTGAGTGTCCTTGCAAAGAAAGGTGGCTATATTGGTCACTGATTTGTTTTTGTTTTGTTTTTGAATATCAGAAATGTATATTTGTGAATGTTGAGATGTTATATTGGTTTCACTAGTAAAAATAAATAATTGAAATGGGTATATATTTGTTTTTTGTTAAGTTGCCTAATAATTATGCACAGTAATAGTCACCTGCACACACAGATATCCCCCTAAAATAGCTAAAACTAAAAACAAACTAAAAACTACTTCCGAAAATATTCAGCTTTGATATTAATGAGTTTTTTGGGTTCATTGAGAACATGTTTGTTGTTCAATAATAAAATTAATCCTCAAAAATACAACTTGCCTAATAATTCTGCACTCCCTGTATATGCAATAATTGACATGAGAATCATAAAATGTAGATTCAAAAGTGATATGAGCCTGTATGATCCATCTAGCCCCGGTGCTTTATTCGATGTTGTTCTTTTTATTGCAGCTATAGTTTCGTCTACTGTAATTTCTTGAGTCTGAGGTGCCTCTCTAGAGATTTTAGGTAAGCTAATCTTTTGCCAGAATCTCTCTTTCTCCGATTTATTTATAATATCTGCAGAATATAGCTTCTGATAAAATTTAAAAAAAGCCTGCCGGATTTCAGTAGCTTTTGTGTATTGATTAGCCCCCACCTTTATTGAAGAAATCATATTCTTATTCTGTCTAACTTTTATATTTTTTGATAAATACTTAGCTGTGATCCCCTGATACCCCTCTAAAAAAGCTCTAGATTTCATATACTTAGAAGCCCATTTTCCTTTTAAAAAAAAACTTCCTTCTTGAGTTTCGCCTTAGTATAGTTATTCCAAGAAATTGTATTTGGATTATTTAGATAGCGACTATACATATTTTTAAGATGGTTTGCTAGCTGTATTTCCCTAGATTTGGATTTCCTTTTCACCTTGACCATATAGGCTTTGATTTCACCTCTAAGAATAGCTTTCCCTGCTTCCCAAAAAATCTCAGTCTCATGAATGTATGTATAATTCAGATTACAATATTCACGCCATCTATCAATAAGCCAATTATAAAACCGGCTATGATTACTCAAGTAGCTAGGAAACCGAAAAATATTCATATTCTTTACTGTATTTGTAGGTATATCAATTTTTAAAGTGATATTTGCATGATCTGATAATATGATCACAGCGATTCTAGACTCAATATCGAACGTTAAAAGCTTATCTTCTATCAAGAACAGATCAATCCTGGAGAAATTTTTATACAATTTAGATCCGCACTTATATTTGCGCATATCTGGATGCTGTAATCTCCATAGATCCTTCAACCCAACCTTAATACCTTACAAAATTCCGTAAAAATTTAGCTTCCTGTTGGTATAGTGAGGACTTTTTTTGGTGGAATCTGTCCATTTCTGGATACATTGACATATTAAAATCGCCCGCAATAATTAAACTCTGGTCAAGAAAAGGTACCAACTTAATTTTAAGTTTATTCCAGAATTCCCTATCAAATTTATTAGGGCCATACATGTTGCACAGGCACCAGATCTTTTTCTCAATCTCTACCTGAACTATCAAATAAAGCTCCTTTGGGTCTAATTCTTGAGTTATTATGTTATAAGCAGTTTTCTTGTTAAAAAGAATAGCCACTCCACATTTCCTTTTGATGCATGGGGGGGTAGTTATCAAGCCGTCAACTTTTCTGACTTCGCCGGCCCAATACGCCCGCCTAAGCTCGCCTACCTTCGCCGCCGCGGACCTGAAAAAATACGCCTAAGTTATCAAAAAAAGCTGTCAAAAAGCCGCGGGGCGATGAGCAGCGGACTGTGAGAGTTATCACTCATCCGATCTCGCTGCTCTTCGGCTGTTTGACAGCTTTCTTGCTAGCCTGTCACTAAGCACTCACACTAAACTACACTGTTCTACCCCCTATACCGGCGCCCCCGGAGCCCCCCGCAACTAAATAAAGTTACTAACCCCTAAACCGCCGCTCCTAGAACCTGCCGCAAGTCTTATAAATGTATTAACCCCTAAACCGCCGCTCCCGGACACCGCCGCAAGTCTTATAAATGTATTAACCCCTATCCTGCTGATCCCGCACCTCGCCGCAAATAAAAAAATTGTTTAACCCCTAAACCGCCGCTCCCTGAACCCGCCGCAACCTATCTTAAATTTTTTAACCCCTATCCTGCCCCCCACTACACCGCCGCCACTGTAATAAAATTATTAACCCCTAAACCTAAGTCTAACACTAACCCTAACACCCCCCTAACTTAAATATTAATTAAATAAATCTAAATCATATTTATATTATTAACTAAGTTAATCCTATTTAAAACTAAATACTTACCTATAAAATAAACCCTAATATAGCTACAATATAAATAATAATTATATTGTAGCTATCTTAGGATTTATTTTTATTTTACAGGTACCTTTCAATTTATTTTAAGTAGGTACAATAGCTATTAAATAGTTATTAACTATTTAATAGCTTACCTAGCTAAAATAAAGAGAAATTTACCTGTAAAATAAAAACTAACCTAAGTTACAATTACACCAACACTACACTATACTTTAATAAATTATTCCTATTTAAAACTAAATACTTACCTGTAAAATAAACCCTAAGATAGCTACAATGTAATTCATAATTACATTGTAGCTATTTTAGGATTTATATTTATTTTACAGGTAACTTTGTATTTATTTTAGCTAGTTAGAATAGTTATTAAATAGTTATTAACTATTTAATAACTACCTAGCTAAAAGAAATACAAAATTACCTGTAAAATAAATCCTAACCTAAGTTACAATTAAACCTAACACTACACTATCATTAAATTAATTAATTAAACTACCTACAAATAACTACAATTAAATACAATTACATAAACTAACTAAAGTACAAAAAATAAAAAAAGCTAAGTTACAAAAAAAAAAAAAAGTTACAAACATTTAAAAACATATTACAACAATTTTAAGCTACTTACACATAATCTAAGCCCCCTAATAAAATAACAAACCCCCCCAAAATAAAAAAATGCCCTACCCTATTCTACATTAAAAAAGTTCAAAGCTCTTTTACCTTACCAGCCCTTTAAAGGGCCTTTTGTGGGGGCATGCCCCAAAGTTCAGCTCTTTTGCCTGTAAAAGAAAAATACAACCCCCCCAACATTAAAACCCACCACCCACATACCCCTAATCTAACCCAAACCCCCCTTAAAATAACCTAACACTAATCCCCTGAAGATCATCCTACCTTTAGTTGTCTTCACTCAGCCGAGCCACCGATGGAACTGAAGAGGACATCCGGACCGGCAGAAGTTATCCTCCAAGGGGCGCTGAAGAAATCTTCCATCCGATGAAGTGATCCTCCAAGCGGCGCTGAAGAAGTCTTCTATCCGGGCGAGGTCATCGTCGAAGCCGGGTCTTGAATCTTCATCCCGCCGACGCGGAACATCCTCCTTTCCCGACAAACTACCGACGCATGAAGGCTCCTTTAAGGGACGTCATCCAAGATGGCGTCCCTTCAATTCCGATTGGCTGATAGGATTCTATCAGCCAATCGGAATTAAGGTAGGAAAAATTTGATTGGCTGATGGAATCAGCCAATCAGATTCAAGTTCAATCCGATTGGCTGATCCAATCAGCCAATCAGATTGAGCTTGCATTCTATTGGCTGATCGGAACAGCCAATAGAATGCCGAGCGTACCTGCTAGTTTTTTGATAACTAGCAAAAGTAGTGAGATTGTGTGCGGAACATCTGGAGTGACGTAAGAATCGATCTGTGTCGGACGGAGTCCGGTGGATCGAAGTTTACGTCACAAAATTCTACTTTTGCCGGTCTGAAGCCTTTGATAACTAAGGCGAATCAGCCTCGCCACAAATACGCTGCGGAATTCCAGCGTATTTGAGGTTGACGGCTTGATAACTAGGCCCCAAGGTGTTGCTAAAATTTCCACTATCCAATTTGCTTTTAATTGTGGAAATTTCAATGTCTTTCAGATGTAATTCCTGAAGAAACTTTCATGAACCAAGCCTCCAGACTAAAAAGAAAAAGAAAAGGTCTGGGAGGCATTCTGCTAAGAAGGGCTGTGTGGGGATTTGAACATGTGGCTCTGTGGTTGCTATTTCTGTTTGCTTACATGTTGAGCCACAGCCAATTCTAGCAATAGCTTGGATATTAAAAGATCTGATAAATAACTATTTGCCTTACTTGTTATTACACCTGTGCAACACACAGGTGTTATCAATTCTGGAATTAATCAGAACCAACCCTGTGCAAAACCTCCCTATTTAAGGATGGCTCTTAGTCTGCATTAGTGTCTTCACATTGGATCTGTTTTGTCAAGTCAGAACCTGTTTCCTGTACTTCTTTGGAGAAAGACTTCACCTTTGCACCTGTTTACAAGGTATTACCAGGAGAAAGCCTTTACCTTTAAACCTGTTACCAATCTACAAGTTTGTTTCCTGCTTTATGCAATTCCTGCACTCAACTATTGCCAGGAGAAAGACTTCACCTTTGCACCTGTTTACAAGGTATTACCAGGAGAAAGCCTTTACATTTAAACCTGTTACAAGTTCACAAGTTTGTATCCTGCCTTGTGCAATTCCTGCACTCAGCTATAACCAGGAGAAAGACTTTACCTTTACACCTGTTACCAGTTCACAAGTCTGTTTCCTGCCTTGTGCAATTCCTGAACTCAGCAATTACCAGGAGAAAGACTTCACCTTTAAACCTGTTACCAGTTCACAAGTTTGTTTCCTGCCTTGTGCAATTCCTGCACTCAGCTATAACCAGGAGAAAGACTTTACCTTTACACCTGTTACCAGTTCACAAGTCTGTTTCCTACCTTGTGCAATTCCTGAACTCAGCAATTACCAGGAGAAAGACTTTACCTTTAAACCTTTTACCAGTTCACAAGTTTGTTTCCTGCCTTGTGCAATTCCTGCACTCAGTTATAACCAGGAGAAAGACTTTACCTTTACACCTGTTACCAGTTCACAAGTCTGTTTCCTACCTTGTGCAATTCCTGCACTCAGCAATTACCAGGAGAAAGACTTTACCTTTTCAATCAGTATGGCTTCTACTAATCTTCCTTTAAAGCAACTGTTCCAGACAATGAGGCTCTCACAAGATATCCTGAGACAGAACATAACAGAATGTGAAGACCTTAAAAGAGAGCCCTCTGGGATTATTGCTGTATTGGAATCAGTGTTAAAGTTTATTAAGGACATACTGATTAACTTCATGGAGCTGATGGAAATGTTATCTCTCCCAACCAAAACCTTGTCTAAAGTTACCTCCCAAACAAGGAAAGGTTTTAAAGAACCCTTAACAGAAGAGGAGAAAATTCGGCGAAGACAACTTAACCTCTGTTTCTATTGTGGGGGATCTGGTCACCGCATCACAGGGTGTCCAGTAAGACCCCTAGAGGATCAAGTCGAGATACAGCCAAGTTTAAAATGGACTCTGATGTTAAGGGAACAAATTATTCTTCCACTAGGAAACTTAAAGATACCCCTGGAGAGGATCCAGCTACTGAGAATACATCTATTCTACAAGCAACCGTTTCTAACACGCTTCAAGAAATGGTACCTGATTTGAAACAGATGGTTGTTGGCAGTACAACTTCAACAACATCCACTGCCCATGCCACTGCCTCTGTTTCTGCATCTACCACATTGGGGAACTCTGCAAAAACACCTCCTGGAAATCCTGCACATTACCTTGTTTCTGCCCTGGTTGGAGATCCATCTAACAAATGTCACTCATCAGACATAAAAGTGACAAATCTTCCAGCTGAATCAGACCCTGACAAATCTAAAGTTCCACACCTCCCTGCACCACCTTCACCCAGCTACTCATTGACTGAGAAAGAATTGAATGAGATGGTTGAATTGGATATAAATGACACAGAAAATGAATTCCTGGACTCTGAAGGAGAGGTCATACTTTACCCGGAGGTACTCTACCCATCAGGCAGATATGACCCAGATAACGAATTCCTTGACTCTGAAGGAGAGGTCTTTTCCTACCCGGAGGTACTCTGCCCATCAGCCAGTCCATTGCAAGCTGCTGGGTATAATCAGGAACCTCTAAATCAAAACTGTCTTGGTTTTTCAGCTCTTGTTATGCCTACAGGGATATCTTCTAAGGGTCCCCAATCTCAGGCAGCTGTTCCAAGTGAAGAATCCATTCCATCTGATTGTATTAGGGCTTCAAATGGAACACTTGTTCGTAAATCCCACCTTCAGATGTTTGAACAGGCTTTGAGCGCCTGGAGTGCGCTCTTTGGAGGGGGCATCTGTCATGAACCAAGCCTCCAGACTAAAAAGAAAAAGTCTGGGAGGCATTCTGCTAAGAAGGGCTGTGTGGGGATTTGATCCTGTGGCTCTGTGGTTGCTACTTCTGTTTGCTTACATGTTGAGCCACAGCCAGTTCTAGCAATAGCTTGGATATTAAAAGATCTGATAAATAACTATTTGCCTTACTTGTTATTACACCTGTGCAACACACAGGTGTTATCAATTCTGGAATTAATCAGAACCAACCCTGTGCAAAACCTCCCTATTTAAGGATGGCTTTTAGTCTGCATTAGTGTCTTCACATTGGATCTGTTTTGTCAAGTCAGAACCTGTTTCCTGTACTTCTTTGGAGAAAGACTTCACCTTTGCACCTGTTTACAAGGTATTACCAGGAGAAAGCCTTTACCTTTAAACCTGTTACCAATCTACAAGTTTGTTTCCTGCTTTATGCAATTCCTGCACTCAGCTATTGCCAGGAGAAAGACTTCACCTTTGCACCTGTTTACAAGGTATTACCAGGAGAAAGCCTTTACCTTTAAACCTGTTACCAGTTCACAAGTTTGTATCCTGCCTTGTGCAATTCCTGCACTCAGCTATAACCAGGAGAAAGACTTTACCTTTACACCTGTTACCAGTTCACAAGTCTGTTTCCTGCCTTGTGCAATTCCTGAACTCAGCAATTACTAGGAGAAAGACTTTACCTTTAAACCTGTTACCAGTTCACAAGTTTGTTTCCTGCCTTGTGCAATTCCTGCACTCAGCTATAACCAGGAGAAAGACTTTACCTTTACACCTGTTACCAGTTCACAAGTCTGTTTCCTACCTTGTGCAATTCCTGCACTCAGCAATTACCAGGAGAAAGACTTTACCTTAAAACCTGTTACCAGTTTACAAGTCGTTTTCTGCCTTGTGCAAATCTTACATTTCAGTTATTACCAGGAGAAAGTCTTTCCTTTTTGAATTTGCATCTCTGCTTACTTTGTTTGTTTATTTTCACTCCTGCCGTATGTGGTCTTAACATACCTGAGTAGCATATTTAAAGATTCTGCAAGTATTTGCTTAATCAAAGTATTTTGTTGTTTAAATAAATTTATCATTTTCAATCAGTATGGCTTCTACTAATCTTCCTTTAAAGCAACTGTTCCAGACAATGAGGCTCTCACATGATATCCTGAGACAGAACATGACAGAAACATAATATCTGCATTTTGCCGTTTTAAAATATTTTTCAGTTTAATAGGAGAGGTGATCCCCCCTACATTCCACAACACAATATTAATTGGTGTGCCCATTTATTGTAACTGGATACGGTACCAGACTATAAAGAACTCGAGGATGGGAAGGGGAAGAGGATAGACGGGGGGGGGGGGATAAAAAGGAGATTTTTCTTATTCCCCTTGAACAACACAAACCAAATATGAACATCATCAACCACAGTATCATTAAAACATTTAAACTTCATCATAACCTGACATGTTATTGGCATACATTTCTACCTACTTTCTTATCAAAACCCATGATATTCTTTAGACGTTAATATTGTTTTCTGAACAGAATATTTTAGCCTCCTCAACAGAATTAATTATAAATGGACCCTCAGTTCTATCAATTATTTTTTTAGCTGGGTATGTTAGACTAGCTTTAAACCCAGCTTTGTACAGAATGGTGCCCTTCCCTTTCTTTTTGTTGAGGTCTCTGCCGAGTAATCTTGAAAGATATATATCTGTTTGGCACCTATCATTAATTTATTACACTTCCTGTACTGTCGAATTACATTAAAGTGTATATATAAGAAAGTGGCTAAGAGGAATTTATAATAGTCTTTTGACAAGAAACTCCGCTATATCGTATTACTCAGACACCTATTTGTTCTTTTCTTTTAACAATAGGAAGCTTTAGATGCTGGGAGAGAAAATATTCTGTCCAGGGGTATTTATATTGACTCTATGGGGCCGATTTATTATCGGTCTGTCGGACATAATCCACTCAGCGGATCATGTCCGACAGACATCGATGAATGCAGACAGCATATGCTGTCGGCATTTATCATTGCACAAGCAGTTCTTGTGCACTGCTCTAGCAGGGGGTGTCAATCAGCCCGATTGTGTAAGATCAGTTGGCGGATTGATGTCCGCAGCCTCAGAGCAGGCGGACCAGTTAAGGAGCAGCGGTCTTAAGAAGGCTCGCGCGCAAACAGGGGCATAAGGGGCCATTCGGCCCTTGATAAATCGGCCCCTATGACTGTAATTTATCAGTTTTACCCCTGCAAATATTAATGCTGGATTACCCTAAATCTTCTCCCCAAATACTTTATCTCAGTTCTCTACTCTTTCCAAGATCTACTACCTTTTCTATATTAGGGGTATGTCACAACATATGTAATTCACTACACGTAGTGGTAAAAAGAAGGAATATAAATCTAATTACATTTACACCATCCTTATTCTCATCTGTAATATTAGTCTAGAAATGATTCCCTATACAAGGAGCAAATGTCGTGAAATAAAGCTTTTTTTATCTTACTATTATATATATTTCACAATTACCCAGTAATTCTGAATCTATGAAATGGGTGCAACCAAATGTCTTCAAACTTTCTTTTCATCACCAGCTAAATTGTTAAACTAAGCATTATAATTTATACTGATAACATTTATCTTTAAACACTGTGAACAGAATTGTAAGTCAAATTTCTACTATGATATGCGTAAGAATACATCAATTGTGTCACATTTAGTACTTTCTTGAATATGCAACATACTCATATGAAACAAAACATTTAAAGGGACACTGAACCCAAATGTTTTCTTTTGTGATTCAGATAGAGCATGCAATTGTAAGCAACTTTGTAATTTACTCCTATTATAAATGTTTCTTCATTCTCTTGCTATCTTTATTTGAAAAATAAGGCATCAAAGCTTTTTTTGTTATAGACCTCTGGACAGCACTTTTTTATTGGTGGATGAATTTATCCACCAATTAGCAAGAATAACCCAGGTTGTTCACCAAAAATTGGCCGGCATCTAAACTTACATTCTTGCATTTCAAATAAAGATCCAAAGAGAATGAAGAAAATTTAATAATAAGAGTTAATTAGAAAGTTGCTTAAAATTGCTGCTCTGTCTGAAAAAAAAGAAACAATCTGGGTTCAGTGTCCCTTTAAGTTGGTTTGCAGCCACTAGAATATAAACACATTCACATCCTAGAGTATTTGTGCTGCTGCTCCTGCAATATGCATGCTTATCAGAAATTATGCATCCCAGGTCTAATTATAATTTAAGACCCCTGTGAATTTTGTGAGTTTTGTAATCTTATGCTTAAAGTGTCAAGTTTGATGAATTGGTGCCCGGTTTTTAAAAACCCTATTATAAACAGAGGCACTTTCATTCATCAAACTTTACATTTCACTTGTTTTGTTAAAATACTTACCTTTTATTCTTGAAAGCCGCTCCAGCGATTCCCCCTCCTGCCGCTCGTTACTTCATACGTCAGCAATGACTAATACGGCATCCTCCAATCATGGCTTCCCCCCCCCAGGGGAATCATTACCTGAGGCAACGCCGTGATAGGAGGAAGCAGGATTCGTCATTTTTGACATATGAAGAAGATGCTTGCGACGGGCAGGGGAAGCGCTGAAGCGGCTTTCAAGATTAAAAGGTAAGTATTTTAACAAAACAAGTGAAATGTAAAGTTTGATGAATGAAAGTGCCCCTGTTTTAATAGGGTTTTTAAAAACCGGGCACTGATTCATCAAACTTCACATTCACTTTAAATAGAAATGTTCACGCTAGACTTGTTTTGACCAATAAAGTCTACAACGTATTATAAATGAGTAGTCCACTTAATACTTCTGGAGCTGATTGTTATATAAATGTACTTCTTATTTCACTTTATCCATGCTGTATAGGTAAATTACTTGAGAAAATGCTTTTCCTTCAGTTGTATACAGTCCAAGGGGTGGCAAGGTGTGAAGAAAAATACAGACAGAAGTGTATAAATATGTCAGAATCTACTTCTCTCTGAGGTATCTTTGATCTCTGAGGTATCTCTTTATCAAAGACTTTTAAAAAGACACCTATCACACAGAACAACTCTACTTAACTCGAATGTAGCAGGGAATATACACTTTTCAGGGCAATGAAGAGCAGTATGAAGTTGATTTCTCTTACAGTGTTCTCTGTTAAATAGAGAGCTAGATTCAAAGAATATCAGCTTTAATAGCTACTGTTCAGTTTTACATCAGATTCTAGGGTAGGGCCTACAATTAAGTGTTATTCCTTTATACACCAACCATGACAGGTTACAATTCCTTCATGTCTTTTACAAACTGCTGGTGACATCTCCCCTAATCCTAGTCCCCAACTACTGCCTAGCCGTGCACATCCATGTGTACTATCCCATAGACTCAGAAAACAAAACTCAGCCAACCTTACTCACATTCCTCTTGCATCTAAAGCCACTACTCCTTTCACTTGTGCACTCTGGAACTCTCCCTTTGTTTGCAACAAGCTCACTTCTATACATGACCTCTTTATCTCCCGCTCCCTCAACCTTCTGGCCCTAACAGAAACCTGTGTCTCTCCCCTAGACACAGCATCCACTGCTGCTCTGTCACATGGGGGTCTCCACTTCAGCCACACTCCTAGGTCTGGTAATAGACAAGGAGGTGGTGTAGGTATTTTACTTTCCTCTCGTTGCACCATTCCTTTCAACAAATACAACCCATCTCTTCCCTCACATTTTCCTCATTCGAAACCCACATGATTAGCTTATTCTCTCCTCTCTCTGTACGTGTTGCAGTCATATACCGACCCCTGGCTCCTCAACTCAATTTCTAGATCACTTGGTTGCCTGGCTACCTTATTTCCTTTCCTCAGACACCCCTACCCTCATTCTTGGCGACTTCAACATCCCTCTTGACAATCCCACTGCCTCCTCTGCAAAACAACTTCCGCAACTCACTTCCTCTTTCGGTTTGTCACAATGGACTGATTCTTCCACTCACAAAGACGGTCACTCCCTTGACCTGATCTTTAGCTATCGATGCACCCTCTCAAACTTCACAAACTCCCCCTTTCCTCTTTCTGACTACCATCTCCTTACTTGCAACATATCATCCCTCCGTACAACTCTCCCTCCTTCTACTCCTCACACCAAACTTCACAGAAGCATTATGTCATTAGATCAGCAACAGCTTGCTAACTCCCTCGAACCTCTCCTCTCATCCTTCTATAATTCCACCCTTACATCCGTCCTTGATAATCTGGCCCCTCTTACCACAGCTCGGAAATCACACACTCATCCTCAGCCCTGGTATACTCCTCTGACACGGTACCTACGCAGATGTTCCCGTACTGCTGAGCGGCACTGGCGAAAATCTTGGAGTTCAGCTGATTTTCTTCATTACAAATTCATCTTGAACACCTACTATTCTGCCCTTAATCTCCATAAGCAACACTACTTCTCTACTCTTATCTCTAATCTTTCTTCAAACCCAAAACGTCTGTTCTCCACTTTCAATACTCTTCTCCGCCCTCCCCCATCTTCTAATACAACTTTTCTGTCAGCTCAAGACTTTGCCAACCACTTCAATAACAAAATCGACTCAATCAGAAATGAAATCAGCACTCAACATAATTCCATTCTCTCACCCCCTCAAATGCTCTCAATCAACCACAACCCACATAACCTTAAACTTAGCTCATTCTCCCCTGTTACTGAGGAAGAAGTTTTGGCACTTATACTGCGCTCTCACTTCACTACCTGTCCCCTTGACCCTATCCCCTCACAGCTACACCCCTCCCTCTCTGCTGCCCTTACCCCTATACTCACACACATTTTCAACCTCTCCCTCAGCACCGGTATATTTCCCTCATCGCTGAAACATGCACTGGTCACACCTATCCTCAAAAAACCTTTCCTTGATCCTACTTCCCTATCCAACTACCCCCCTATTTCCCTCCTCCCTCTTGCCTCAAAGCTTCTCGAAAAACTAGTATATGCACGCCTATCCCATTTCCTTACATTAAACTCCCTCCTTGACCCACTGCAATCTGGATTTCGTCCCCATCACTCCACAGAGACAGCAATTGTTAAGGTTACTAACGACCTACTTACAGAAAAATCAAAAGGCCACTTCTCTCTACTTATCCTCCATGATCTGTCCGCAGCCATGGACTCTGTCGACCACCCTCTTTTGCTCCAAACCCTCCAATCCTTAGGCATCTGTGACACAGCCCTCTCGTGGCTCTCTTCCTAACTGTCAAACCGTACCTTTAGTGTAGCCTTCTCTGGGGCCTCCTCTGCCCCGTCACCACTTTCTGTCGGAGTTCCGCAAGGATCTGTCCTCGGTCCCCTTCTCTTCTCAATCTACATGTCATCACTGAGTTCCCTAATAAAGTCCCACGGTTTCCAATATCATTTGTATGCCGACGACACCAAAATCTACTTCTCTGCACCAGACCTTTTTCCTCCCTTGCTAACCCGTGTCACTAACTGTCTTTCTCACATCTCTTCCTGGATGTCCTCTCACTTCCTCAAGCTAAATCTCTCCAAAACTGAGCTCCTTATTTTTCCCCTTTCTTCCAAATCTCCACCCCCAACCTCTCTATTACTGTCGACAACTCCATCATTACCCCTACCGTGCATGCACAATGTCTCAGGGTCACATTTGACTCAGATCTTTGTTTCACTCCTCACATTCAGTCCTTGGCTAAAGCCTGCCACTACCACCTTAAAACATCTAAAAAATTAAACACTTCCTTACACAAGACACAACTATGATTTTAATCCACTCTCTCAATCTTTCCCACCTCGATACTGCAACTCTGTCCTCTCTGGTCTCCCCACCTGCCACCTAGCTCCTTTACAATCCATAATGAATGCCTCTGCCAGACTCATCTTCCTTACATGTCGCTCTTCATCTGCTGCACCTCTCTGACAATCCCTTCACTGGCTTCCTGTCGCCTCTAGGATCAAACACAAAATTCTCACTCTGACATACAAAGCCCTTAACTGCACTGCTCCCCCCTATATCTCAGACCTTGTCTCCAGATACTCTCCCTCCCGTCCCCTTCGCTCTGCTCATGACCTCCTACACTGCTCCTCTCTTGTTACCTCATCACACTCCCATTTACAGGATTTCTCCAGACTGGCTCCCATCTTGTGGAACTCTCTGCCTCGCTCCACAAGACTCTCCACTAGTTTTGAAAGCTTTAAGCGCTCCCTAAAGACTCTACTGTTCAGGGATGCATACAACCTATGCTAACCTTTCTTTATACCAGTTCCTCTCCTCCATTGCTATCCCCTAAACCCCCTTAGCATGTAAGCCTAAGAGTCCAGCTGTTTGTAGATCACCTTCTTAAGAGCCGACTACAACAGTGTGACTCTTGGCAGGGCCCTCTACCCATTTGATCCCTATAAATGCTACCTTGTATACCCTATGTTTATAGCGCTGCGGAATCTGTTGGCGCTCTACAAATAACCGATAATAATAATAATAACCTTAGGCTAATAGTGCCGCTGTGTACATGCACAAATATCACAGATTACATGCCGCTTCAAATTCATTCTGTATATAATACTTGCAATTTTTTCGATGCAAGGCTTTTAAGCGGCAAAACCCCTTTACCAGTTCAGGGTGTTCCATCAATGCTCTCCCAGGGACGTCGATCCAAACAGGACACCTCCCGCACAACGCAATGCCCAGCAAACAGGAGATAAGTGCAAAGGATATGTCGGTACTTGTATACAGCCTGTCTTTAGTAACACTCCATGTCACACATTTTTCTCCTTGTACCGCCAAGTAGATACCAGTTGACGACTTCCTCTGGTCCAGTCTGGTTATGCGGTCTTCTCACCACCCGGTACAGAGGCTATAAGCTTATAGTTGGGATTAGAGCCACCAGACCAACATTAGCATGTACATGTGCTTCCGTAGCGCATCTGAATGCAAAGTTCTCCCAGGGCTGGTTACTGTGTTCCCGCCAATAGGAGCTGGATGCCAGGGCAGCGATAGAACTATGCTCTAGGTCGAGAGCACAGAGCGTGTGCTTCTTCACTCACGCTCTTTCCACCAGAAACTAGACCATCCTCCAATGATTGTTATACCAGCTCTGCTCAGCCTGCTGGCCCTGTCCAAACATGGACATTCTTAATTCAATATTCACTTAAAGGAAATTTGATGCAAACTCTGTTGTTAAATGTACTTCCCTTCCCAAAGCATGCCCCAATTATGTCCACAGGACACCTAATTCCACCCTGCCGTCGTGCCCCTGCCCACATATCACAGCAGGTAGGCCTCCTTGAAGTGCCCCCCAGATGTGATTTCTAGAGAAAGATCTGCACACAAAATAGAGATGTAATTTTGTTTGCAGCATCTGCATCTTTTTTTCAACCCAGGAACACATTCATTGGCGTAAATTCAATAAAACCCTTATGCTAAACCAATATCTCACGAAAAAAAACCCCATGTTGCTACATGGTAACTTGGAAATGGTGGTACTCATAATGATTCAGTAGAGCCGACTCTGTCTCATAACATGTCACTTCTCAGTAAAAAAATATATGGACAAAAGTAAACTTTGAAAATGTTAAAAAAAATATATGAAAGGGTGTAAAACCTAGACAGTGTCATTAGCTTTGAAAAAGCTATATACTTTACAGGGGCCAGAGTAACTCTTTTTTTCAGCGGCATATGCACATATGCACTAACTTTCTCAGAGAGTGGCAGTGGTGTGTATTCAGCTAACCCCAAAACACTGTTATTCTCCCAATAACAGAAATGTATGTCTAAAATGTATGCATCTGATGGGAAGCGCTAAAAAAGCTAGGGTTATGGAATCTTAATTTTATATATATATATATATATATATATATATATATATATATATATATATATATATAAATAAATAAATAAATAAATATATATATATGTACAAAAAATAGCCTGGATGCCGCTCACATATAAATATAATTGGCAGATAGATATAATAATAATAGTAATAATAATAGTAATAGCTTCAATATATGTATATATAACCTATATACAGATAATATTAGAGCAATGAAAGGAACAATGTATAATAAAAGAATCAGAATATAGTCAAACAAAAAAAGTTCATATAGAATCTTAGATGATGCAGACTGGTGTGGGATCTCCTCATATATAACCCCCACTCAGAAGTGCACTTACTTCAGAGACCCTCAATCATATGAGGTAAGGACGATTCGTGTCAGCGAAAAAATTGGCACCTCCTGGAGTATGGAAACTGGATCACCGGAACTGTGTATTCCCCTGATGTTAGTTGTTATAAACTCTGTATTTGCACCCAGTCGTCTGTATAGTTTTACAGCTTTTGTATTGGTTCAGATGAAACTCCCAATCATAGATATGCAGGGAAAAGAAACTGAAAAGAATTAATAGTGCAACACTGTATAAAATATCCTAAAAGCTAGTGGAATACCACTCAGTAAATTGAATTATATAAAGGGTTTCAGATCTAATTCTGCATTCAGTCCATTAGGGGTTAATGTATTGAATTTAAAAATCAACTCTGCCTCTCTCAATAGAAGATCTTTTTCTATGTCCCCACTTCTATTTTTTAACAATTTCTTTATACCCCAAATTTTAGACCACTAGATTTTTTATTATGTATGTCTGTGAAATGTTTAGATAAAAAATGCTTGCGATTGCCCCATTTAATATTTAGGAGATGTTCCCTAATCCTGTTGCGTAATGGGCGACTAGTCTGACCTAAATACTGTAAATTACATTCACACGGTATCAGATATATTACATTCTTATCTGAACATCTAACCATCTCTCTTATGGGATGTTCCCGATTGTTATCGGTCCATGTCACTTTCTTGCTTTTCTTGCCATATTTACACGCCTTACAGCTATTACATGGAAAAAAAACCTTGAAGTCTGTTCTTTTGTAAATCAGTTTCTATGTATTTTTCTTTAAATTGACTAAATGCAAATCACTGATGGATATTCGTCTGTAATTTCACTTAGAAGTGGGTCTTTTCTGACCAGGTGCCAGTGTGTATTCAAGATTTTTTCACCATTTTGTGGTCTTCATTATATTTGATTATAAAGGATAATCCCCTTATGTCGTTATTAGCTTATTCCTTCCCCTTATATGTCAGTAGTTCACTCCTATCTTTATTACTGGCAATTATTTTTGCTTCTTTACCTTTAGATTCAATGTATCCCTTGTCTTTAAATTTCTGTTCTAGCATATCAGCCTGTACTTGATAGTCATTCAATTCTGAGCAATTCTTCCTTATTCTATAGAATTGTCCTGCTGTCCTGCTGAGACAGCTATATGTTCCTATTTGCAGAATTTCCTTTAGACCCACAAACATCTGCTCCAGCACACCTACAAATTGCCCAGACATGCCCACTGACCTCTCAGAAATGTCAACAACCCCACCCATTGTTGTTCTATCCTGTTAGATTACCTCTTTCTTTGTATGCCTTTGTATTATGACCCGGAGAAGTCCCCCTAAGGGTTATGGGGAAACCATACATGGACTCTTTGCACTATGTGCTTAGAGGAATGTGGCTGCACCTCACTGACGAGGCCTAAAGGTGACAGAAATGATTGTCTGGGGTTGCCATGTTTGTTGTTCAGAGAAGAATAGCCTGGTATGTTGGGGCTGGACTGACCTTGTTAGGCGGGATCAGACTGATATAATTCAGAAAATGTCTCCTCTGTGAAAAGCACATCTGGGCTAAAAGAGGCTGCTCCGAGGAGGGGGTAACTGACCATAGAACTAGCCACCGAGCTGTTGTTTGTTCCTGGCAGGGAGCTTCTCTTTCTGCATGCCCTGTCTACTCATGACCCGCCCCTTCTGACATGGCCCTACCCACAAAACAATGAGGGCCCTCCTCAACCTCTCAAGTCCTCAATTCCTAAAAGTAAATGTTTGGAGATATGTGTACTGCTTCTGTGAAGATGTCATTTGTGTCATACAAGTCTGGAGAAGGTGCGGCGCTTGCATACGGTGCTCGTGCCCGCAAAGCATATGAGGATATGGCGCTAAAAGACAGCAATCACTTTTACTAGAAGCATTTTCGCGAATGGAAGTATATTGTAAAGATGCGTCTATTTAAAATTTAAAGGCACCCGTGCACATTTCAGCTTGACCTTCCTACCCCTTTAAATCTATTTATTTGCAGGATTCATATGCAGTGATTTCCAGCAGTTATTTTACGGCAAGCAGACTTATGTGTAATACAATTGTAGTTATATACAGCCTTGTTATGAGTACTTTCCTTGCTGTGGTGCGATCTGTCTCTGCTGCCCACTGATAGTTTAAACTGTCAAAAGCAACGCTTTGCTCTCACGGCAATTGTCAGGAATATCCTATTATTCTGGTAGGCAGGTCCCATGAGATGAGTTTAATGGTCCCTACTAAACTATTGCCGTTAGCAAGAAAACACTAGCTACAAGCTCCCTCATTGTCACTGTCTGCAAATGCCATATTGTGACATTATATTTTCTTAGCTGCTTGTGTTTTTAAGTTAAACTTACGATTTTAATCACGTCAGTGTATAAAAAGTGATAGATACATTTATCAGAGAATGAACAAGCTTCATAAGACAGCCTGAAAACCGTAAAACGGACGCAACATTTTAGATTTTTTTTTTAATCTAGACTGCAAGAAAATATCATTATTTAATAATGAAATAAAGTATAATAACATCCACCTATATTCTTCATTGTAGAGTTTTGCACTGAAAAGTACTTGAAACCCCATTTTTTCCCCATGATTCAGATAGTGCTGTTTTTTTGTAATTTCCAATTTATTTCTGTTATCAAATTTACTTTATCATCTTGTTATCTTTTGTTGAAGAGCATACCTAGATTGTCTCAGTAGCATCCATATGTCTTGCACTTGCACAATGTTAAAAATATTGATGCAAAACTGCTGCCATAAAGTGCGCCTGACACTTGCATTCTCTGATCTTACCTAGGTATGCTTTTCAATAAAAGATACCCATAGTACAAAGCACATTTGATAACAGAAGTAAATTAGTAAGATTTCTAAACCTGCATGGTCTATCTGAATCATGAAATAAATAATGTCCCTTTATGCTTCTTTATTTCATAAGCAAAAAGTCTAAATCCATTATCTGTTCACATCTAATACGTCTTTTCTCCTCTACGCTTTATTAGTGTCTTTGTGTCATAAGCATTCTGGGTAGGAAATGGGATAAAGAGGAACAATAACGAGAAGGAATATTACATTTCTCCTTGGCATGTCAATGGGTCCTCACACAGGCCGCCTGAGCTATTGTCCCATCGTTGTTGTCTTTACACTTGTGATGTCACCTCCTAGTGGACAACATCTTACCGAAGGGACATTAAGCTCATATCATATAATGTACCAGCTGTTTAGCAGTGTAACAAAAATAAGGGACACTGACATGGAAAATAAAATCACCTATTTTTTTTTTTAATTTTATTGAGATTTCAAAAAGAGATACAGGTCAAACCGAACAATAAAAAAAGTAAAAATAAATGCAGATAATAAAAGCAGAGCTCACATTATCAAAACACTCAGGGTTACACAGTTGAAGAGTCAACGCTCCAGATGATGTTTCATGCAAATTGAAAGGAAAATTGAATTAACCAATGCGATATAAACTATAAAATAAATAAAAACAAGCAAAAGAGACAAGTAGGTACAAGATGTAAAGTAATCCCACACTTGTACTGATTAATAATCCTCCCATAGCAAATACATAGAGCTGCATTACAAGTGCTACAATTAAGCTTTTTGGGCTAGTCAGTTGTGCGGATATTACGAGTTCCAAAATGTTTTATTTTGCGCTAGAGGTAACACGAATAGCACTCAAATCCTAACTTAAGTTTCCGCGTGAGCTTTCATGTATTCCCCATTTAAATCAATGGAGAAAAACAAGTAGAATAAAAAACTAACACCAGAGATCGCGCAAACAGAATTGCATTTTCGTATTCCCCATAGAAGTCAATGGAGAAAAATAAAATTGTTGAAAAAAAACCCCCATCAACCAAACAACATAGCATATTGACGTTAGCAAATTAGCATATTTACAGTTAATACATAGTTAAAATCTTTATTAAATATGAATATTGCATAAATATGGTTTTACATCATTTTATCCATTTAATGGCAAAGGGCTCTAATGCACTTATATTGTATATATGTCTATATATGTATAGATATGTATTTATGTGTTTATATCTGAATATATGTCTATATATATGTATACATATGTATTTATGTGTTTATATGTGTATATATTTCTGTATATGTATACATATGTATTTATGTGTTTATATGTTTATATATTTCTGTATATGTATACATATGTATTTATGTGTTTATATGTGTATATATGTCTGTACATACATATACACATATAAATACATTAATATATATGTACTCATATATAGACACGTGTGTGTGTATATATATATATATATATATATATATATATATATATATATATATATATATATATATATACAGGTAGCCCTCAGTTTACGCCAGGGTTAGGTTCCAGAAGGAATGGTTGTAAATCGAAACCGTTGTAAATTGAAAGCCAGTTTATAATGTAAGTCAATGGGAAGTGAGGGAGTTAGGTTCCAGGCCCCTCTCAAAATTGTCATAAGTAACGCCTAATACATTATTTTAAAAGCTTTGAAATGAAGATTTTACATGCTAGACAGCATTATAAACCTAATAAAATAATCACACAACACAGACTTCACTTGCATTTTTCTGCAAACAGTTCTTTCTATGCATTCCAATCTAGACTGAGTTATAGACAGAAAGATCTTGTTCTTTTGAAATCTGCTCGATAGCTCAGGTCTGGTTAAACTGATTAATTTCAGCTTGATTGGCTTTGCTGCAACACAAGCGGACAGCTCCACCTACTGGCTATTTTAATAAATGCACTGCTTCTCAATGCTTTTCAATATCAGTCACATGACTGGAAAAAAAGGTTGTTATTCTGAAACAGTGTAAATTGAACCGTTGTAAAACGAGGGCCACCTGTATATATAAGCTCAGTAATAGAATCTGCCCTCCTGGGTCAACCACCTGTACTTGCACTCAGAATATATATATGTATCTGTATGTATCTCATATTTTTGAGCCCTTATAACTTTTTTGTGCAATATTTTCATTAAACAAATTGTAATCAGACTGTGTTAATACGAGTGTAACTATACTTTGTAATGTATTTTTGAAGTGGTTTTGTTTTTAGAAAAATGTTAAACACAGCTCTGAGATTGCGGTAAGGATTGAAGCGTAAATGGCGATGGCGCTACCACAATCGGGATTTCTCTCCACTTGTAATAACAGCACAATGAAAATGGCTCGCGAAGACACGATTACGCTAGGGCAAAACCGTTCGCGCCTCACTTGTAATCTAGCCCATAGAGTGGTATTCTATTATGTGTGTGAGTTGTATGTAATGGTATTTCTCTAATTGTAGAGTAAGATTCTCCAGAGAGTTTCATTTAGTAAACATTTTTTCTCCAATACACAAGTATCATACGTTTTGCACTGTTGATAGTTAACAAATGTAAGCGTAGTGAGCATTTTATCTTAGGGAACATGTTAAAGAGAAAACACCAGGGGTCTACGGTTAATTGTAAAGATAATACCGCAATTAGGCATGACCACCACAGATGTATAAATGTACCTTTAACTGTGCGCCCTCTCCAACAATTTATCGGGGCCCCTGTTTTTAACAGCCCCAGTGGGGTTGGTGCAAGATACCATCTCATCTGTTTAAGTATCTGTAACTTTTTCACCCTAGTAAGGCAATGTCTAATTTCAGTCTCCCTATCTAGGTACATATGAAGGGACTAAATCACCTATATTTATCTTCTGTTACTGTGTATGTAACTGTTCCACCCTAGTAAGGCAATGTCTAATTTCAGCCTCCCTATCTAGGTACATATGAAGGGACTAAATCACCTATGTTTATCTTCTGTTACTGTGTATGTAACTGTTCCACCCTAGTAAGGTAATGTCTAATTTCAGCCTCCCTATCTAGGTACATATGAAGGGACTAAATCACCAATGTTTATCTTCTGTTACTGTGTATGTAACTGTTCCACCCTAGTAAGGTAATGTCTAATTTCAGCCTCCCTATCTAGGTACATAGGAAGGGACTAAATCACCAATGTTTATCTTCTGTTACTGTGTATGTAACTGTTCCACCCTAGTAAGGTAATGTCTAATTTCAGCCTCCCTATCTAGGTACATATGAAGGGACTAAATCACCTATGTTTATCTTCTGTTAATGTGTATGTAACTGTTCCACCCTAGTAAGGCAATGTCTAATTTCAGCCTCCCTATCTAGGTACATGTGAAGGGACTAAATCACCTATGTTTATCTTCTGTTACTGTGTATGTAACTGTTCCACCCTAGTAAGGTAATGTCTAATTTCAGCCTCCCTATCTAGGTACATATGAAGGGACTAAATCACCTATGTTTATCTTCTGTTACTGTGTATGTAACTGTTCCACCCTAGTAAGGTAATGTCTAATTTCAGCCTCCCTATCTAGGTACATATGAAGGGACTAAATCACCAATGTTTATCTTCTGTTACTGTGTATGTAACTGTTCCACCCTAGTAAGGTAATGTCTAATTTCAGCCTCCCTATCTAGGTACATATGAAGGGACTAAATCACCTATGTTTATCTTCTGTTAATGTGTATGTAACTGTTCCACCCTAGTAAGGCAATGTCTAATTTCAGCCTCTCTATCTAGGTACATGTGAAGGGACTAAATCACCTATGTTTATCTTCTGTTACTGTGTATGTAACTGTTCCACCCTAGTAAGGTAATGTCTAATTTCAGCCTCCCTATCTAGGTACATATGAAGGGACTAAATCACCTATGTTTATCTTCTGTTACTGTGTATGTAACTGTTCCACCCTAGTAAGGTAATGTCTAATTTCAGCCTCCCTATCTAGGTACATATGAAGGGACTAAATCACCTATGTTTATCTTCTGTTACTGTGTATGTAACTGTTCCACCCTAGTAAGGTAATGTCTAATTTCAGCCTCCCTATCTAGGTACATATGAAGGGACTAAATCACCTATGTTTATCTTCTGTTACTGTGTATGTAACTGTTCCACCCTAGTAAGGTAATGTCTAATTTCAGCCTCCCTATCTAGGTACATATAAAGGGACTAAATCACCTATGTTTATCTTCTGTTACTGTGTATGTAACTGTTCCACCCTAGTAAGGTAATGTCTAATTTCAGCCTCCCTATCTAGGTACATATGAAGGGACTAAATCACCTATGTTTATCTTCTGTTACTGTGTATGTAACTGTTCCACCCTAGTAAGGTAATGTCTAATTTCAGCCTCCCTATCTAGGTACATATGAAGAGACTAAATCACCTATGTTTATCTTCTGTTACTGTGTATGTAACTGTTCCACCCTAGTAAGGCAATGTCTAATTTCAGCCTCCCTATCTAGGTACATATAAAGGGACTAAATCACCTATGTTTATCTTCTGTTACTGTGTATGTAACTGTTCCACCCTAGTAAGGTAATGTCTAATTTCAGCCTCCCTATCTAGGTACATATGAAGGGACTAAATCACCTATGTTTATCTTCTGTTACTGTGTATGTAACTGTTCCACCCTAGTAAGGTAATGTCTAATTTCAGCCTCCCTATCTAGGTACATATGAAGGGACTAAATCACCTATGTTTATCTTCTGTTACTGTGTATGTAACTGTTCCACCCTAGTAAGGTAATGTCTAATTTCAGCCTCCCTATCTAGGTACATATGAAGGGACTAAATCACCTATGTTTATCTTCTGTTACTGTGTACGTAACTGTTCCACTCTAGTAAGGTAATGTCTAATTTCAGCCTCCCTATCTAGGTACATATGAAGGGACTAAATCACCTATGTTTATCTTCTGTTACTCTGTATGTAACTGTTCCACCCTAGTAAGGTAATGTCTAATTTCAGCCTCCCTATCTAGGTACATATGAAGGGACTAAATCACCTATGTTTATCTTCTGTTACTGTGTATGTAACTGTTCCACCCTAGTAAGGTAATGTCTAATTTCAGCCTCCCTATCTAGGTACATATGAAGGGACTAAATCACCTATCTGTATCTTCTGTTACTGTGTACGTAACTGTTCCACCCTAGTAAGGTAATGTCTAATTTCAGCCTCCCTATCTAGGTACATATGAAGGGACAAAATCACCTATGTTTATCTTCTGTTACTGTGTACGTAACTGTTCCACCCTAGTAAGGTAATGTCTAATTTCAGCCTCCCTATCTAGGTACATATGAAGGGACTAAATCACCTATGTTTATCTTCTGTTACTGTGTACGTAACTGTTCCACCCTAGTAAGGTAATGTCTAATTCAGCCTCCCTATCTAGGTACATATGAAGGGACTAAATCACCTATGTTTATCTTCTGTTACTGTGTATGTAACTGTTCCACCCTAGTAAGGTAATGTCTAATTTCAGCCTCCCTATCTAGGTACATATGAAGGGACTAAATCACCTATGTTTATCTTCTGTTTCTGTGTATGTAACTGTTCCACCCTAGTAAGGTAATGTCTAATTTCAGCCTCCCTATCTAGGTACATATGAAGGGACTAAATCACCTATGTTTATCTTCTGTTACTGTGTACGTAACTGTTCCACCCTAGTAAGGTAATGTCTAATTCAGCCTCCCTATCTAGTTACATATGAAGGGACTAAATCACCTATGTTTATCTTCTGTTACTGTGTATGTAACTGTTCCACCCTAGTAAGGTAATGTCTAATTTCAGCCTCCCTATCTAGGTACATATGAAGGGACTAAATCACCTATGTTTATCTTCTGTTACTGTGTATGTAACTGTTCCACCCTAGTAAGGTAATGTCTAATTTCAGCCTCCCTATCTAGGTACATATGAAGGGACTAAATCACCTATGTTTATCTTCTGTTTCTGTGTATGTAACTGTTCCACCCTAGTAAGGCAATGTCTAATTTCAGCCTCCCTATCTAGGTACATGTGAAGGGACTAAATCACCTATGTTTATCTTCTGTTACTGTGTATGTAACTGTTCCACCCTAGTAAGGTAATGTCTAATTTCAGCCTCCGTATCTAGGTACATATGAAGGGTCTAAATCACCTATGTTTATCTTCTGTTACTGTGTATGTAACTGTTCCACCCTAGTAAGGTAATTTCTAATTTCAGCCTCCCTATCTAGGTACATATGAAGGGAATAAATCACCTATGTTTATCTTCTGTTACTGTGTATGTAACTGTTCCACCCTAGTAAGGTAATGTCTAATTTCAGCCTCCCTATCTAGGTACATATGAAGGGAATAAATCACCTATGTTTATCTTCTGTTACTGTGTATGTAACTGTTCCACCCTAGTAAGGTAATGTCTAATTTCAGCCTCCCTATCTAGGTACATGTGAAGGGACTAAATCACCTATGTTTATCTTCTGTTACTGTGTATGTAACTGTTCCACCCTAGTAAGGTAATGTCTAATTTCAGCCTCCCTATCTAGGTACATATGAAGGGACTAAATCACCTATGTTTATCTTCTGTTACTGTGTACGTAACTGTTCCACCCTAGTAAGGTAATGTCTAATTTCAGCCTCCCTATCTAGATACTTATGAAGGGACTAAATCACCTATGTTTATCTTCTGTTACTGTGTATGTAACTGTTCCACCCTAGTAAGGTAATGTCTAATTTCAGCCTCCCTATCTAGGTACATATGAAGGGACTAAATCACCTATGTTTATCTTCTGTTACTGTGTATGTAACTGTTCCACCCTAGTAAGGTAATGTCTAATTTCAGCCTCCCTATCTAGGTACATATGAAGGGACTAAATCACCTATGTTTATCTTCTGTTACTGTGTATGTAACTGTTCCACCCTAGTAAGGTAATGTCTAATTTCAGCCTCCCTATCTAGGTACATATGAAGGGACTAAATCACCTATGTTTATCTTCTGTTACTGTGTACGTAACTGTTCCACTCTAGTAAGGTAATGTCTAATTTCAGCCTCCCTATCTAGGTACATATGAAGGGACTAAATCACCTATGTTTATCTTCTGTTACTCTGTATGTAACTGTTCCACCCTAGTAAGGTAATGTCTAATTTCAGCCTCCCTATCTAGGTACATATGAAGGGACTAAATCACCTATGTTTATCTTCTGTTACTGTGTATGTAACTGTTCCACCCTAGTAAGGTAATGTCTAATTTCAGCCTCCCTATCTAGGTACATATGAAGGGACTAAATCACCTATCTGTATCTTCTGTTACTGTGTACGTAACTGTTCCACCCTAGTAAGGTAATGTCTAATTTCAGCCTCCCTATCTAGGTACATATGAAGGGACTAAATCACCTATGTTTATCTTCTGTTACTGTGTATGTAACTGTTCCACCCTAGTAAGGTAATGTCTAATTTCAGCCTCCCTATCTAGGTACATATGAAGGGACTAAATCACCTATGTTTATCTTCTGTTACTGTGTACGTAACTGTTCCACCCTAGTAAGGTAATGTCTAATTCAGCCTCCCTATCTAGGTACATATGAAGGGACTAAATCACCTATGTTTATCTTCTGTTACTGTGTATGTAACTGTTCCACCCTAGTAAGGTAATGTCTAATTTCAGCCTCCCTATCTAGGTACATATGAAGGGACTAAATCACCTATGTTTATCTTCTGTTTCTGTGTATGTAACTGTTCCACCCTAGTAAGGTAATGTCTAATTTCAGCCTCCCTATCTAGGTACATATGAAGGGACTAAATCACCTATGTTTATCTTCTGTTACTGTGTACGTAACTGTTCCACCCTAGTAAGGTAATGTCTAATTCAGCCTCCCTATCTAGTTACATATGAAGGGACTAAATCACCTATGTTTATCTTCTGTTACTGTGTATGTAACTGTTCCACCCTAGTAAGGTAATGTCTAATTTCAGCCTCCCTATCTAGGTACATATGAAGGGACTAAATCACCTATGTTTATCTTCTGTTACTGTGTATGTAACTGTTCCACCCTAGTAAGGTAATGTCTAATTTCAGCCTCCCTATCTAGGTACATATGAAGGGACTAAATCACCTATGTTTATCTTCTGTTTCTGTGTATGTAACTGTTCCACCCTAGTAAGGCAATGTCTAATTTCAGCCTCCCTATCTAGGTACATGTGAAGGGACTAAATCACCTATGTTTATCTTCTGTTACTGTGTATGTAACTGTTCCACCCTAGTAAGGTAATGTCTAATTTCAGCCTCCGTATCTAGGTACATATGAAGGGTCTAAATCACCTATGTTTATCTTCTGTTACTGTGTATGTAACTGTTCCACCCTAGTAAGGTAATTTCTAATTTCAGCCTCCCTATCTAGGTACATATGAAGGGAATAAATCACCTATCTTTATCTTCTGTTACTGTGTATGTAACTGTTCCACCCTAGTAAGGTAATGTCTAATTTCAGCCTCCCTATCTAGGTACATATGAAGGGAATAAATCACCTATGTTTATCTTCTGTTACTGTGTATGTAACTGTTCCACCCTAGTAAGGTAATGTCTAATTTCAGCCTCCCTATCTAGGTACATGTGAAGGGACTAAATCACCTATGTTTATCTTCTGTTACTGTGTATGTAACTGTTCCACCCTAGTAAGGTAATGTCTAATTTCAGCCTCCCTATCTAGGTACATATGAAGGGACTAAATCACCTATGTTTATCTTCTGTTACTGTGTACGTAACTGTTCCACCCTAGTAAGGTAATGTCTAATTTCAGCCTCCCTATCTAGATACTTATGAAGGGACTAAATCACCTATGTTTATCTTCTGTTACTGTGTATGTAACTGTTCCACCCTAGTAAGGTAATGTCTAATTTCAGCCTCCCTATCTAGGTACATATGAAGGGACTAAATCACCTATGTTTATCTTCTGTTACTGTGTATGTAACTGTTCCACCCTAGTAAGGTAATGTCTAATTTCAGCCTCCCTATCTAGTTACATATGAAGGGACTAAATCACCTATGTTTATCTTCTGTTACTGTGTATGTAACTGTTCCACCCTAGTAAGGTAATGTCTAATTTCAGCCTCCCTATCTAGGTACATATGAAGGGACTAAATCACCTATGTTTATCTTCTGTTACTGTGTATGTAACTGTTCCACCCTAGTAAGGTAATGTCTAATTTCAGCCTCCCTATCTAGGTACATATGAAGGGACTAAATCACCTATGTTTATCTTCTGTTACTGTGTATGTAACTGTTCCACCCTAGTAAGGCAATGTCTAATTTCAGCCTCCCTATCTAGGTACGTATGAAGGGACTAAATCACCTATGTTTATCTTCTGTTACTGTGTATGTAACTGTTCCACCCTAGTAAGGTAATGTCTAATTTCAGCCTCCCTATCTAGGTACATATGAAGGGATTAAATCACCTATGTTTATCTTCTGTTACTGTGTATGTAACTGTTTCACCCTAGTAAGGTAATGTCTAATTTCATCCTCCCTATCTAGGTACATATGAAGGGACTAAATCACCTATGTTTATCTTCTGTTACTGTGTAAATAACTGTTCCACCCTAGTAAGGTAATGTCTAATTTCAGCCTCCTTATCTAGATACAGATGAAGGGACTAAATCACCTATGTTTATATTCTGTTACTGTGTATGTAACTGTTCCACCCTAGTAAGGTAATGTCTAATTTCAGCCTCCCTATCTAGGTGTCAGGGTTTTACCATTCTGTACCTTTAACTACTAATTACCATACTTCTATTTAAGGCTCCACCTAGTGTTGAACGTTGCTTGGTAATTTGTTCAGTCACTCACTGTTCCTGAACGCTACGCACCCAGCCATTCCCTCCTGTCTAAGTTGGGATTCCCTGCTACTGATACTAATTTCTGTTACTCAAGACTTGCGGTATTGCAGCACCTCATCTCTGTTCCTGTCTCTCTCGCTGCTGCTTGCTTCCTGCTCACTCGCATGCTGGTCCGTTGGCGTGTGACGTCACTAGGTGAAACCGCAGCCGCCACACACTCTCACTGAATCTCTGCACACGCTGTCTGCATTACTTCTCCGGTAACTCCGCTTCTGCTCCACGCTGAGGATACTGTTTGGGAAGTCGGTTTGTATATACTATCATCAGGATTACCGGTCTGTATTACCAATATACAAATAAGGATATCTTGCCTCTCATGTCATTTGTTGCTGCTTGCCTCAAGTAATCAAGTTTACCTGCCATACTAAGCTATTAACCAGTTTATCTCATGCACTAACTGTTACATCAACTTTTCCGCTTGTGATTCATTTCATTGACTTGCACAGTGACTTTTGCCATATCTATCATTATGCTTAAAAGTACTGCTCCATTTTGCATTAACCTCTGATGTACTTTTGTGCTTAAACTGACTTTAACCAGCAACTACTCACAACTGCAAATCTTGTATCTGGTTGTAAATAACCAATGAACCTACCTTGCACAACTCTAACTAAAGTGTGTGTGTGTGTGTGTGCAAGCTATGTAAATATTTTATATGTGTCTGATGCGAGTCTGCAACTATTTTGGAAGTGAATAAGTTTCTCTCTAAACTCTGGAATTCGAGTTATCCTACATTACCATACTATATTGTTGTTTAGCTCATTCCATTTCCTTTTGTATACCATCTTCACACTGTATCCTACAGTAGTGACCCTCAGATCTATGAGCATAACAGGGTTCACACAAGTTAGATCTTAGTGAACCCGAGGTAAGGTGTGAGACTGAGTGGTCCTGCAAGAACAAGGGTACTAGTTCATACTTAAACATAACATATTACCAAGCCAATAAAAATAACTAGTACCTTGTTTAATGGATATAACAGAGCTTTACAATAGGGTTGGCTCCCTAGCTCAAAGTATGGATCACATGATACAGGGACTAAGGGAGATACAATTGGAGAACCAAAACATCAGAAAATTCATAAATGATCATCTTGCCAGTAAGCCTCCTGAAGCTGAAAACTCAGCTGAACCTTTAATTAGTCCTCCTGAAAAATTCTCTGGGGAGAGAGCTTTGTTTAGGGATTTTAAGAACTCTTGTACACTGATGTTTACTCTGAAACCTAAATCATACCCAACAGATAGGGTCAGGGTATTAACTGTTATCTCATTCTTACGTGGTGAGGCCAGGTCTTGGGCTAATGCCTATTATGAAAAAGATGATCCCATCTTAAATTCTCTCGATGCATTCTTTTCTGCCATGTCTCTGCTTTATGAGGATCACAATAAACAGAACACAGCAGAAACAGCTATCAGGTCCTTACGTCAAGGGAAAAGAGTCGTGGAAGAATATATCACGGATTTCAAACGTTGGGCACCGGACACTCAGTGGAACACTCCAGCTTTAAGGAATCAATGCCGATTAGGTCTCAGTGAAGCAATAAAAGATGAGCTTGCACGTGGTATCATTCCTGATGACTTAGAAGCCCTCATGACACTCAGCATAGGTATAGACCGAAGGTTAAGGGAAAGAAAATCTGAAAGATCTTTAAGTGATGCAAGCTACAGAAAATTATCCACTTATCAAGCTACGCCTTCAACCTTACCAGCAAGGTCCTTTGATGAACCTATGGATGTAGCAGTGATTCGTGGTCCTCTAAAACCAGAAGAAAAAGTTAGGCGCAAATTATTGAACCTTTGTTTATACTGCGCTGATAAAGATCACACTGTTAAGGATTGTCCATTACTTCTTCGCCAAAAGAAGGGTAAGACACCTCCTAGTTATCATATAATCAATATGGTACATGATTTCAATTCTCATTTGTCCCTTCCTCTCTCCCTACAGTGGCATCATCGGAAGATAGACGTACAGGCCGTAGTTGACTCTGGCGCATTTGGGAATTTTGTAGATATTTCCTTTGTTGTTAAAAATAAGATCCCACTAATAAAAAAGAGTGTTTCACTTGCTATACGTTTGGTTGATGGCTCACTATTTAGTTCAGGTCCCATAACACATCACACCATCCCTATTACTGTAATAACTAAGTCTGGTCATATTGAGCAGTTGTCTTTCGATGTACTTCCCACTTCAGTATATCCTATGATACTTGGTTTAAACTGGTTAATAAGACATAACCCCACTATTTCATGGTGTGAAGGGTCTGTGATCTTTGATTCAGCATTTTGTAAACATTCATGTTTTACCAAACACTCATTATACCATTTATCTGTCAATGGCCTACCTGATTGTTACAAAGAATTTAGTGACGTTTTTGATAAGGTTGAGGCATACACACTACCACCACACAGGTCGTATGATTGTCCTATTGATCTCATACCAGACAGTACCATACCTATAGGACATATATATCCGCTTTCAGAGCCAGAATTAGCTCATTTGAAAGACTATTTGGATGATAACTTGAAAAAAGGCTTCATTAGACCCTCCACATCCTCCGTTGGAGCGTCTATGTTTTTTGTTAAGAATAAGGATGGTAGTCTCCGTCCAATCATTGACTATAGGCAACTTAACAAATGCACAAAGAAAAACAGATACCCCCTGCCTCTCATTCCTGAACTAATTGAACGGTTACGTGGTGCTGTTATTTATACAAAACTGGATCTTAGAGGTGCCTATAATTTGATTAGGATGAGAGCAGGGGATGAGTGGTTAACAGCCTTCCGTACACGTTACGGCCTTTATGAATACACTGTAATGTCGTTTGGTTTATGCAACGCACCGGCGACATTTCAGTGTTTCATAAATGATGTGTTTCATGATCTCTTAGATGTATGTATTGTCATCTATCTGGACAACATTCTTATATTCTCAGAGTCATACGAAAAACATGTGTCTCATGTGAAGCAGGTTTTACTACGATTAAGAGTCCATCGCCTTTTTGCTAAGCTTGAAAAGTGTATATTCAATACAGATACAATTTCCTTTTTAGGATATAACATATCACCTTTAGGTATCTCCATGGAATCTAACAAGGTGGATGCTATAACCAATTGGCCTGCTCCCCGTAACAAGAAAGAAATCCAGAGATTTTTAGGGTTTGCGAACTTTTATCGCAAATTCATTAAAGGGTTTTCACATATTGTTCAACCATTGACTTACTTAACACGTAAACATATAAAATTTGTTTGGAATCAGTCAGCAGAAGATTCTTTCATTAGTCTGAAACAGTAATTTATTACAGCTCCGATTCTACAATTCCCAGATCCCAGTTGTCAATACACCCTGGAGGTTGATGCAGAAATTAATTATGGTATTGGTGATAAGGAGCTTCTTGCTATCAAATCCGCCCTAGAGTTCTGGAGACATCTTCTGGAAGGAACACAACACCCTATTCTGATATACACTGACCATCGTAATCTTGAATTTCTGAGATCTAACAAAACCTTGACTTCACGTCAAGTCAGGTGGAGTCTTTTCTTTTCACGATTTGATTATATCATAACATATAGGCCCGGCTCCAAAAATCTCAAGGCAGACTCTCTTTCTCGAAAGGATCCGAAACCTTTGCATATAGAAACACCTGAATCTATCATACCCTCAGATAGAATAATCTGTTTGACTACCGGCTTCAAAACCACCTTAAAACAACATCTGTCTCAGGACTCATCTTTACATCAACTTGGATTAAGCAAACATCAGGATGGTTTGTACTACCATGACAATCTACTGTATATACCTGAAGTTCTCAGGGAAGAGATTGTTGGTTTTGCTCATGACTCACTATTAGCAGGTCATCCTGGAGTTCATAAGACATTGCATTTATTAAAGAGAGATTATTGGTGGCCCAAAATGATTGACACAGTCACTCGATATGTACAAAGTTGTCCCACATGTACCACCAAGAAACACCCTCATAATCGCCCTTATGGTTACCTTCTTTCGCTTCCAATCCCAGACAGACCTTGGACAGATATCGCCATGGATTACATAGTGGACTTACCATCTTCATCCAATTTCAACACCATATTAGTGGTGGTTGATTTGTTTTCTAAAATGGCTCATTTCATCCCCCACAGGGGTCTTCCAACAGCTTCAGAAACCGCCTCTCTATTCTTAAACAACATAGTGAAACTTCATGGATTGCCCAAATCTGTCACTACGGATAGGGGGTCACAATTCACATCTAGGTTTTGGACCCAGCTATGTCGTACCCTCAACATCTGTAGAAGACTCAGCTCAGCCTATCATCCCCAGACGAATGGGCAAACGGAGAGAACTAATCAGTCACTTGAGCAGTATCTCCGCTGCTATTGTACTTTAGAACAAGATAATTGGCACTCACTGTTGGCCACTGCCGAATTTGCTCATAACAACTCACTACACTCCTCTATGAGAACCACACCATTTTTTGTCAACTATGGGTTTCATCCATCATATCATCCTACCTGTACGTCTGATTCTACCCTACCAATGGTAAACGATACAGTCAATTCAATTGCTAATGGTTTTGCTTCCTTAAAAACAGTTCTAGAAGAGGCACAGACCACCCAGAAGCATCATTATGACTTACGCAGATCTAAACCTCCGGATTATGCTGTTGGCGACAAGGTCTAGCTTAGTACAAAAAACCTACGTTTAAAGATTCCCAGTAAAAAATTAGGTGCTTTGTATTTGGGTCCATATGAGATTATTAAAGTAATCAATCCTAATGCTGTGACTCTTCAATTACCATCTACTCTGAAGATACATCCAACATTCCATGTGTCCTTGTTAAAACCCTACTCCTTGGTCAGGGGTAACCTACAGAGTTCTTCTGTTGTTCCTCAAGTGAGTGATGATGTTGAATATGAAATTGATTCTATCTTGGACTCCAGATACCTTCATGATCAACTACAGTATTTGGTAAGATGGAAGGGTTATGCTCCTGAGGAGGATTCGTGGGAGCCGTCCTCTAACTTCTCTGCCCCCCAACTCCTCTCTTTGTACCACCGGAGAAATCCTGACCGTCCTGGTCCTTGATCCGCGGAGCGGCTCCTTGAGGGGCGAGTTCTGTCAGGGTTTTACCATTCTGTACCTTTAACTACTAATTACCATACTGCTATTTAAGGCTCCACCTAGTGTTGAACGTTGCTTGGTAATTTGTTCAGTCACTCACTGTTCCTGAACGCTACGCACCCAGCCATTCCCTCCTGTCTAAGTTGGGATTCTCTGCTACTGATACTAATTTCTGTTACTCAAGACTTGCGGTATTGCAGCACCTCATCTCTGTTCCTGTCTCTCTCGCTGCTGCTTGCTTCCTGCTCACTCGCATGCTGGTCCGTTGGCGTGTGACGTCACTAGGTGAAACCGCAGCCGCCACACACTCTCACTGAATCTCTGCACACGCTGTCTGCATTACTTCTCCGGTAACTCCGCTTCTGCTCCACGCTGAGGATACTGTTTGGGAAGTCGGTTTGTATATACTATCATCAGGATTACCGGTCTATATTACCAATATACAAATAAGGATATCTTGCCTCTCATGTCATTTGTTGCTGCTTGCCTCAAGTAATCAAGTAATCAAGTTTACCTGCCATACTAAGCTATTAACCAGTTTATCTCATGCACTAACTGTTACATCAACTTTTCCACTTGTGATTCATTTCATTGACTTGCACAGTGACTTTTGCCATATCTATCATTATGCTTAAAAGTACTGCTCCATTTTGCATTAACCTCTGATGTACTTTTGTGCTTAAACTGACTTTAACCAGCAACTACTCACAACTGCAAATCTTGTATCTGGTTGTAAATAACCAATGAACCTACCTTGCACAACTCTAACTAAAGTGTGTGTGTGTGTGTGTGCAAGCTATGTAAATATTTTATATGTGTCTGATGCGAGTCTGCAACTATTTTGGAAGTGAATAAGTTTCTCTCTAAACTCTGGAATTTGAGTTATCCTACATTACCATACTATATTGTTGTTTAGCTCATTCCATTTCCTTTTGTATACCATCTTCACACTGTATCCTACAGTAGTGACCCTCAGATCTATGAGCATAACAGGGTTCACACAAGTTAGATCTTAGTGAACCCGAGGTAAGGTGTGAGACTGAGTGGTCCTGCAAGAACAAGGGTACTAGTTCATACTTAAACATAACACTAGGTACATATGAAGGGACTAAATCACCTATGTTTATCTTCTGTTACTGTGTATGTAACTGTTCCACCCTAGTAAGGTAATGTCTAATTTCAGCCTCCCTATCTAGGTACATATGAAGGGACTAAATCACCTATGTTTATCTTCTGTTAATGTGTATGAAACTGTTCCACCCTAGTAAGGCAATGTCTAATTTCAGCCTCCCTATCTAGGTACATATGAAGGGATTAAATCACCTATGTTTATCTTCTGTTACTGTGTATGTAACTGTTCCACCCTAGTAAGGTAATGTCTAATTTCAGCCTCCCTATCTAGGTACATATGTTGGGACTAAATCACCTATGTTTATCTTCTGTTACTGTGTATGTAACTGTTCCACCCTAGTAAGGTAATGTCTAATTTCAGCCTCCCTATCTAGGTACATGTGAAGGGACTAAATCATCTATGTTTATCTTCTGTTACTGTGTACGTAACTGTTCCACCCTAGTAAGGCAATGTCTAATTTCAGCCTCCCTATCTAGGTACATATGAAGGGACTAAATCACCTATGTTTATCTTCTGTTACTGTGTATGTAACTGTTCCACTCTAGTAAGGTAATGTCTAATTTCAGCCTCCCTATCTAGGTACATATGAAGGGACTAAATCACCCATGTTTATCTTCTGTTACTGTGTATGTAACTGTTCCACCCTAGTAAGGTAATGTCTAATTTCAGCCTCCCTATCTAGGTACATATGAAGGGACTAAATCACCTATGTTTATCTTCTGTTACTGTGTATTTAACTGTTCCACCCTAGTAAGGTAATGTCTAATTTCAGCCTCCCAATCTAGGTACATGTGAAGGGACTAAATCACCTATGTTTATCTTCTGTTACTGTGTACGTAACTGTTCCACCCTAGTAAGGCAATGTCTAATTTCAGCCTCCCTATCTAGGTACATGTGAAGGGACTAAATCACCTATGTTTATCTTCTGTTACTGTGTACGTAACTGTTCCACCCTAGTAAGGTAATGTCTAATTTCAGCCTCCCTATCTAGGTACATATGAAAGGACTAAATCACCTATGTTTATCTTCTGTTACTGTGTATGTAACTGTTCCACCCTAGTAAGGTAATGTCTAATTCAGCCTCCCTATCTAGGTACATATGAAGGGACTAAATCACCTATGTTTATCTTCTGTTACTGTGTATGTAACTGTTCCACCCTAGTAAGGCAATGTCTAATTTCACCCTTCCTATCTAGGTGCATATGAAAGGACTAAATCACCTATGTTTATCTTCTGTTACTGTGTATGTAACTGTTCCACCCTAGTAAGGTAATGTCTAATTTCAGCCTCCCTATCTAGGTACATATGAAGGGACTAAATCACCTATGTTTATCTTCTGTTACTGTGTATGTAACTGTTCCACCCTAGTAAGGTAATGTCTAATTTCAGCCTCCCTATCTAGGTACATATAAAGGGACTAAATCACCTATGTTTATCTTTTGTTACTGTGTATGTAACTGTTCCACCCTAGTAAGGCAATGTCTAATTTCAGCCTCCCTATCTAGGTACATATGAAGGGACTAAATCACCTATGTTTATCTTCTGTTACTGTGTATGTAACTGTTCCACCCTAGTAAGGTAATGTCTAATTTCAGCCTCCCTATCTAGGTACATATGAAGGGACTAAATCACCTATGTTTATCTTCTGTTACTGTGTATGTAACTGTTCCACCCTAGTAAGGTAATGTCTAATTTCAGCCTCCCTATCTAGGTACATATGAAGGGACTAAATCACCTATGTTTATCTTCTGTTACTGTGTATGTAACTGTTCCACCCTAGTAAGGTAATGTCTAATTTAAGCCTCCCTATCTAGGTACATATGAAGGGACTAAATCACCTATGTTTATCTTCTGTTACTGTGTATGTAACTGTTCCACCCTAGTAAGGTAATGTCTAATTTCAGCCTCCCTATCTAGGTACATGTGAAGGGACTAAGTCACCTATGTTTATCTTGTGTTACTATGTATTTGTGTATAGTTACACATGTAACAAAGTTGCACTCTCTTTCTGCTTCAGATGAGTTTACGGACAGTGATTAGAGCACACACACGTATGCCTGCTTCTCATCCGCTCACCAGCTGGATCCTCATCTGAAGTGTCACAAGAGCACAATTTAAAGGGATATTAAACCTAAATTGTTTATTTCATGAGTCAGAAAGAGCAGACAATTTTAAGCAACTTTCTAAATTTACTCCAATTATCAATTTTTCTTCATTCTCTTGCTATCTTTATTCGAAAAAGCAGGAATCTAAGCTAAGGAGCCGGCCCATTTTTGTTTCAGCACCCTGGATAGGGCTTGCTGTTTGCGCATCCCAGGCTCTGAACCAAAATAGGCCGGCTTCTAAGCCTAAATTCTTACTTTTCAAATAAAGATAGCAAGGGAACAAAGAAAAATTGATAATTGGAGTAAATTAGAAAGTTTCTTAAAATTGTCTGCTCTTTCTGACTCATGAAATAAACAATTTGGGTTTGCTATCCCTTTAATCATTTAACCACTTTGCATGGGGATAATCCATAATGATAATAAAAAGGTAAAAAAGAAACTTTCATGATTCAGAAAGAACATGCAATTATAAGAGACTTTTCAATTTACGTCTATAAATTAAATTAAAACTATACACTGATAATTTACTTCCAGTAGTGGATTGACCACCAGATGGTTTCATGTTAATATTTATAATATTATCAGCCACAAATCTTACAAGACTATGATGGTGTGTGCATGTATCTATTTATTTATTTGTATATCAAGTATGGATTCTATACGAATAACATTGCATTTGATGAACAGCATGTTTAGTCCTACTGTGGCTTATTTAGTATAGTAGAATCTATTCAGACCTTGATTAGGGTCCCCCATTTTGAGGGTATTTCTTGGGTATTTTCTTATTAAATATGCAGTCGAGACCATTTTCATTAACACATAAAAAAATTATATTATGTTGTGTTAGTGTGCAGTACCGCCCCATTTGTTTTTAGACCAATCACAGCATCACAATCCCCTACAAATACACAGCTGTGAGTGTATTTTAAACATGCAAAGAGTAAGGCTACGGCCGAAACGCGTAAGCTTTGTCTTGTAGCTTCTGCACATCCATTTAACTTTTTTCCATGTTGCTTTAAATTACTGCTTTTTGGTTTTAATTATTGGACAATAAAGTTTGATTTTTTTTAACGGCTTTGTTTTTGGCCCCGGATTCCTGCATTTCTCTGTATACATTCATTTGCCGGCTTTTAGGAATCTGTGACGTGCTGGAGCTTTTTGCCCTATGGGACCAAACAACCAATAGGTGGTGGTGGAGTTAGCGTCGTATTGGACACCCGAGCTCGGTTATTGGATGAGAGCAAGCACCAGGAAATACAGGCAACGGGCGAACAGGCTACAGATGCCCCATGGATATATGTGAGTGAGGGGCTGCCCAGGACCGCCGTTTATGCCGGATTTCCACAACGAATCATCATCAGTAAGTACTGTTATTCAACACTAACGAAGATCCCTGTATTCTATGTTTATGTTTCCGGATGAAGAAGTATTACAGTTTATTGTATTTGTTTCCTTCAACCGCTCTGGGGCAGCGGTATTACTGCATTGCATTACTTAAAGAACTCTGGTTGCACATTACGGTTATCACCCATTTTTCCTACGGTTTACTAGAGTCTTGTCAGAGGCATAACAGTGGGAGAGTGTAATTAGGGAATGGATTTGCCTATTTAGCATTGTTTATTGCTATAACCCCCACTTTCAAGCAAAGGATTGTTCAAGAATGCCTGTCAGTCTCTGCATGTAGTGAGTGAGGCACGCACTCCCACCACCAGTTTTCCTTGTCCCTAGGGCAAGTACCCCTAACCTTTGAAATAGCATTATCATTTGTTGAGGGGTACTGTAGGTTTTTCACAAGAAAGCATCTTTACCTCCTTTCTTTTTTAACTTAGGGAAATGCCCTACAAAAGGTCCTTTTAAGGGATATTGGCAGTTTATTGTTAGGTTAGGGGGTGTTTTTATTTTGAGGGGGCTTTTTTATTTTTATAGGGCTATTAGATTAGGTGTAATTGTTTTTATTTTTCATAATTTTGTTTATTATTTTTTGTAATCTTTTTCCGTAGTATTAGGTTTATTAAAATTTAGGTTTTTCAATTGGTAGTTTTTTTTTTAAATATTTTATTAGAATAGTAATGTTAGGTTAATTTATAGTTTAATGTTAGGTTTTTTTTATTTCACAGATAAGTTTTTATTTATTTAAGAAAGTTATATTGTAACTTTTAATTTAAAGTTAGGGGTGTTTGGTTTAGGGGTTAATAGTTTAATTTTGTGTTTTGTGATGTGGGGGGCGGCGGTTTAGGGGTTAATAGGTTTAGTTTATTAGTTATGATGTGGGGGGCTTGCGGTTTAGGGGTTAATAGTTTTATTATAGTAGTAGCGATGTGGGGGGCCAGCGGTTTAGGGGTTAAAAGGTTTATTTAGGTGTTAGTGATGTGGGGTGCCGGCGGTTTAAGGTTTAATAATTTTATTTAGCGTTGGAGATGTTGGGGAGTGGCGGATTAGGGGTTAATAATTTTATTTGGTGTCGGCGATGTCGGGCGCGGCGGATTAGGGGTGTCTAGACTAGAGGATTATGTTAAGGTGTTTTAACGTAACGTTTAAGGTTTTAACGTAACTTTATTTTCCCCATAGACATCAATGGGGTTGCGTTACAGAGATTTGCCATTCCGCAATCACAGGTGTTAGTTTTTTCCTATCACTCTCTCCCCATTGATGTCTATCGGGGAAAGCGTGCACAAGCGCATAAACTCAGCTCTTGGGTTTTGTGCAGTATGGAGCTTAATGCACCATAACGTACAGCACAAGGAGGTTTTTCAGTAACTCGTAATGGCAGCGCTATAGAAAGTGCAGGACCGCTCATTTTATTGTGTTATTTACGCACCCAGTAGAGCACAAGACTCATAATCTAGCCGACTGTTAGAAGTCTAAAAATCTTCACAATCAGCAAAACTATACATTTTTACAAAAACTCTACCAGATGGGCTGTATAAATGGATCATCTACAAAACATTTAGTGTATAATGTCCCTTTAAGTGTTATACATTGTACAGACAATGCTGCCCTGTAGTAAAACTGCTGCCATACAGTACTCGAGACAACTGAATCCAGTTTTTTTTTCTTTTAGGATTCAGATACAGCAGCAATTTTAATCAACTTTCTAATTGACTCCTATTATCAATTTTTCTTTGTTCTCTTGGTATCTTTATTTGAAAAAGCATATTATTTGAATGTAAGCTTACGAGACAGCCCATTTTTGGTTCAGCACCCTGGATAGCGCTTGCTAATTTGTAGGTACATTTAGCCACCAATCAGCAAGCTGTACCCAGGTTCTGAACAAAAGATGGGCCGACTCGTAAGCTTACATTCCTGCTTTTTCAAATCAAGATACCAAGAAATTGAAGAAATATTGATAATAGGAGTAAATTAGAAAGTTACTTGAAATTGCTGTTCTATCTGAATTATGAAAGAAAAAAATTGGGTTCAGTTTCCATTTAAGTAAATTTGATTAAAAAACTTTTCAAAATTGTTTGCTCTATCTGTTTCATGAAAAGAAACATTTTGTGTTTTCTGCCCCTTTAAGATAAAAAAAGAACGTCTGACTTAAAAGAACATTGCACATTGTAATTCTATCGTTTGAATAATAAGGAAATATTGCTGATTTGTTTTTGGTGATCAGTTTTCAGGCTGCTGATTTGGAGCCAGTATATATAAATCTAATGTCAGTGGTGGTAGATAGACATGTCTGCTCTGTGACCACAGAGAGGGCTGCAAAAGAATTGCCCTGAGCTCGGCTCTGGCTAGGAGCATGTTGCACTATAATTAGATAGAGATGCTTTCTTTAGTGGCCATTGAGTACTGAGGGTTTTCCCTGGGCAATAACTCTCAGAGCGCCCGGGACAAGACCTTCAGAGCAGAGAGCTTCATCCCGTATGTTTTCTGACAACACAAACAATCAGCCTTCTCCCCAAGAAATCTATTAAAAGTGACAAAAGGACAGGAGTGGGAAGGAAAAGTCAGTGCTGGAACACGATTGTGTAATGTTCAATATAGGTTCTCTAGAAACTCATTCTTCCTGCAATCTAGGTGGCAATTCATAAGTCTGTATGCTTCTGATCCCAAGAGCTTGCAATCGGAAATAGTGGCCGAGCTGCATAATTCTCTTTTGAAGCTTTAGAAATAAGCAGATTTAATTTTACAAATCAGAGAAGGGACAAATATTTAATAAAAACAATTCTACATTTTTTTTTAGTGTATGTGTTCCTGATTTATATATATATACTATGAGATAAGCCTGCCCAGAGTGCAGTCTATTTTTGTAAAGTGAGGTCAAATTACAAAAAATAAAAAAAATAAAAATTACAGGAAAAAATAAACGTAATTATCCAAAATAAAAAAAATGAAACCTAAACTTATACCCCTATAAAAGATACTAAATCCCCCCAAAATACAGGGAGTGCAGAATTATTAGGCAAGTTGTATTTTTGAGGATTAATTTTATTATTGAACAACAACCATGTTCTCAATGAACCCAAAAAACTCATTAATATCAAAGCTGAATAGTTTTGGAAGTAGTTTTTAGTTTGTTTTTAGTTATAGCTATTTTAGGGGGATATCTGTGTGTGCAGGTGACTATTACTGTGCATAATTATTAGGCAACTTAACAAAAAACAAATATATACCCATTTCAATTATTTATTTTTACCAGTGAAACCAATATAACATCTCAAAATTCACAAATATACATTTCTGACATTCAAAAACAAAACAAAAACAAATCAGTGACCAATATAGCCACCTTTCTTTGCAAGGACACTCAAAAGCCTGCCATCCATGGATTCTGTCAGTGTTTTGATCTGTTCACCATCAACATTGCATGCAGCAGCAACCACAGCCTCCCAGACACTGTTCAGAGAGGTGTACTGTTTTCCCTCCTTGTAAATCTCACATTTGATGATGGACCACAGGTTCTCAATGGGGTTCAGATCAGGTGAACAAGGAGGCCATGTCATTAGATTTTCTTCTTTTATACCCTTTCTTGCCAGCCACGCTGTGGAGTACTTGGACGCGTGTGATGGAGCATTGTCCTGCATGAAAATCATGTTTTTCTTGAAGGATGCAGACTTCTTCCTGTACCACTGCTTGAAGAAGGTGTCTTCCAGAAACTGGCAGTAGGACTGGGAGTTGAGCTTGACTCCATCCTCAACCCGAAAAGGCCCCACAAGCTCATCTTTGATGATACCAGCCCAAACCAGTACTCCACCTCCACCTTGCTGGCGTCTGAGTCGGACTGGAGCTCTCTGCCCTTTACCAATCCAGCCACAGGCCCATCCATCTGGCCCATCAAGACTCACTCTCATTTCATCAGTCCATAAAACCTTAGAAAAATCAGTCTTGAGATATTTCTTGGCCCAGTCTTGACGTTTCAGCTTGTGTGTCTTGTTCAGTGGTGGTCGTCTTTCAGCCTTTCTTACCTTGGCCATGTCTCTGAGTATTGCACACCTTGTGCTTTTGGGCACTCCAGTGATGTTGCAGCTCTGAAATATGGTCAAACTGGTGGCAAGTGGCATCTTGGCAGCTGCACGCTTGACTTTTCGCAGTTCATGGGCAGTTATTTTGCGCCTTGGTTTTTCCACACGCTTCTTGCGACCCTGTTGACTATTTTGAATGAAACGCTTGATTGTTCAATGATCAAGCTTCAGAAGCTTTGCAATTTTAAGAGTGCTGCATCCCTCTGCAAGATATCTCACTATTTTTGACTTTTCTGAGCCTGTCAAGTCCTTCTTTTGACCCATTTTGCCAAAGGAAAGGAAGTTGCCTAATAATTATGCACACCTGATATAGGGTGTTGATGTCATTAGACCACACCCCTTCTCATTACAGAGATGCAAATCACCTAATATGCTTAATTGGTAGTAGGCTTTCGAGCCTATACAGCTTGGAGTAAGACAACATGCATAAAGAGGATGATGTGGTCAAAATACTAATTTGCCTAATAATTCTGCACTCCCTGTAAGAAGAAAATAGGTAAAGAAATAGGTACTCCCAGTTCCTGAAGTCCGGCGGTGAAAGTCTTCTTCCAGGCGGCTACATCTTCATTCAGCACGGGGACATCTTCTATTTTCATTCGGAATGAAGGTGGCGCAGAGCGGAGGTGGCCGCGAAGCAGGAATGGCGGCCGTGCAGACATCCAGCGTGGAGGATCCTCTTCATGCGATCGCCGCTGCACACTGAAGATTGAATGCAAGGTACCCCATTTATATTGGGGTGCCTTGCATTCCTATTGGCTGAAATTTTAAATCAGCCAATAGGATGGGAGCTACTGAAATCCTATTGGCTGTTTAAATCAGACAATAGGATTTCAGTAGCTTTCATCCTATTGGCTGAATTCAAAATTACAGCCAATAGGAATGCAAGGTACCCCAATATAAATGGGGTACCTTGCATTCAATCTTCAGTGTGCGGTGCTGGGTGTCTGCACAGCCGCCGCTCCTGCTCCGCCCTCACCTCCGCGGCCAAATCCGCTCCGCGCCGCCTTCACTCTGGATGAAGATGGAAGCTGACCCTGCGCTGGATAAAGATGGAGCCGCCTGGAAGAAGACCTTCATCGGCAAAATTCAGGAATGGTGAGTACCTATTTTGGGGTTAGACTGTTTTTTTTTGGGTGTTTTTTTTTTTAGATTAGGGCTTTTTATTTTATTGGGCAGCAAAAGAGCTGATCGCTTTAGGGCAATGGCCTACAAAAGGCCCTTTTAAGGGCTATTGGTAGTTTAGTGTTAGATTAGGGGGTGTTAGGTTAGGGGTCTTAGTGATTAGATTAATTATTTGCATTGTGGGGGGTTGGAAGTTTAGGGGCTAATATTGTAATTAGATAGTTGGCGTTGTGGAGGTTTTTGCGATTTAGGAGTTAATAGTGTAATTAGGTAATTTGTGTTGTGAGGGTTTGGCGGTTTAGGTTATTTGCGTTGTTTAATTTGCAGATTAGGGGTTAATCACTTTATTATTTTGCGATGTGGGGGTTGGTGGTTTAGAGGTACATTTTGTGCATGCGTTAGATGTATGTTAATATTTCTTGCGGGCGGTTAGGTGTTTTTTGTTCATACTGCGTGTGGGCGTTTATGGGTTTTTTTTTGTTAATACTCTGTACGGGCGTTTATGTGGGGTTTTTTGTTAATACTTAGTGCGGGCTGTTAGTTTTTTGTTATTATTACGTGAGGGCGGTGCCGTTGTTTTTTTTGTTAATATTTTGTGCGGGCGGCTAGGTGTTGTTTTGTTAATATTTTGTGAGGGCGGTTAGTTGTTTTTTAGTTAATGCTTTGTTTGGCTGCGCGCACAGCCTACATTCTTTTGGCTCTGCGTGCAACTGACGACGGCGACGGACGCACTACAAATGCGATTATAGTTTAGATATATACATATATATATATTTATCCATATGGGACTGCCCTCTCTTGTCCACTTTCAGAGCTTGTACATTTAGCCACCAATCAGCAAGGGCTACCCAGGTGCTGAACCAAAAATTGCAAGGCTCCTAAGCTTACATTCCTGCTTTTCAAATAAAGATAGCAAGAGAACGAAGAAAAATTGTAAATAGGACTACAATTATAAAGTTGCTTAAAATCGATGCTCTTTCTGAATCATGAAAGACAAAACAATTGGGTTTCATGCCCCTTTAAGCTCTGGTACATGTGAGTACTTTGAAGCATCATACGGATATGTTTTATTTGTGCTGTTTTTTTTCTCTTTGAGGAAATTGGACATATTTTCTACTTATTACAACAAAGAATCACGTTGTATTATTTCCACTGGACTATTTTCATTTAAGCATCTGTTCCAAAAAAAAACACCACCACCACAATTTTTACTTTTTACATTTGTATGCTCCGTCTGAATCATGAAAGATTGGGTTTAATGTCCCTTTAAATATTTAACTATTCATTTTCTGTCCTTTTGAGTCACAATTTGGTTTTCTAATCATAAGACAGCTGCATTTATAGTTCTATGTAATTCATTTACTATTTGTGTGTTTTTAGAATGATCTTTTTTTATACATTTAAGAGGTCTGTTTTTTGAGAACTAGATTTCAGTGTCTCTAGCCAGACTAAAGTGCTCACTGTTTAATAATATAATTTTATGTTGTAACAGAAAAAAAAACTTATTGTAAAACTTTTTGTTTTGTAGCATTGATAATGAGAACTTTTTTTGTGGGAATACTGTGATCATTTATTTTGCTAAAAAATGCCATTTTCTGTGTACACCATAGATAAATGGTAGTATGTAAAAAATGTCATTAAATTATGTAACATTTTTTTTTCCATTAAATAATTTTTATTGATTTTAAAACATTTTAAACATTGTAAACATTATAAACAGTTGTACAGAAACATTGTTCCATCGGATGTCACAGACAAAAGAACAGTACACTTAGTAAATATTGTCACATCACAGTATGCGTATATTTCACCATACATAGTCCTACACACACAAAAGAACATAGCTGTATGAAAAAAATTGCCTCTAGGATTGGACTCCTATCTCTGCTCCCAAATGTATAATATATCTGCAATAAAGTTTTGTTTTCCTACAAATGAGTAATGTATTTTTTCTAATGCTAACACTTGGTCCATCTCTCTCTCCCACATCAAGAAGTTAGGGGTTTGTTGCTTCTTCCAAAACCTTGGTATTAGGCGTCTAGCACAGTTGAGCATGCATTTAAATAATTTTTTGCGATATATACATGTTATTTTTGGTGTATCATTCAATAGGGCTATGACCGGGGTAAGTGTGACCGATGTTCCTAAAGTTGTGTTTATGCATTCAGTTATATCGTGCCAATAGTCTCGCAAGAGTGGGCAAAACCACCAAATGTGTGACAAGGTACCCCTACCTCCATACCGCCTTCAGCATAGGGGGGAGGAGTATGTAACATTTATATATATATAGTGGCGTCACTAGGGTTGGTGTTACCCGGTGCGGTATAACTCATGGTGTCACCCCCCAGGAATAAAATATAGTTTATTTTATATATATATATATATATATATATATATATATATATATATATATATATATACAAACACACACATACATATATTGCAGTCATTTCAATTGTCTATAGCTGTTGTTCTTGGAAAGAACAGTTATATTTTGGAATAATTGAAACTTTAAATTAAGATGGTAAAGTGAAATGTTTACAACCCCATGCAATTGAAATAACTGGGGTTTTTTTTGGGGGGGTTGGGGGGAGAGGGGTTGGCTAGAATGCTTAATTGCAGACATTATATACATTGTAAAGTGATTTGTATATCACATACATTTCTAGAAATAGTAGGTTTAAACAAATCTCCCACATAACAAAAAAAAAATGTATTTGAAATGGTTCCTTTCCAAAGTTGGAAAAAATGTAAGCCAAATAAGTACAAATCTCAAAATTATTTCTCAAAATAATTATAACTATTACCTCCTGCTGCAGCCTGAAAGCTAAGTGCAGGGAGTCGGGGACAGCCGGGTAAACTAGTTTGCATGTGCGGTTGCAGTCCTGTGTAAAAAGTCGTTTGTAGCCATTATGCCATCCTGGTCCTCCACTGTAACCAGCATAAGTAGCGCCAGATGACCGTGGGAAGGACTTGCGCATGATTTGGTAACTATGGCTTTATATGGGAAGCCACGTGCAGCGCTCTGCTGCAATTAAAAAAACCCCAAAAACAATAGTTACTTTGGACCAATAAGCCAGGGCTTCCCACTGGGACATTTCTGCTGCTGTTGGTAGTGGTCTGGATAACGGTGAGGTATATATTGCAGTCCCTTACTGTACAGTCTGTACCCGAACAGCAGCACTTCTGTGAAGGATAAAAAATCTGACAGGCAGTGTGTTCTGTCGGATTCTGCGACCCGTCACGTGTGTGCTCAGTAGTGCGGTGACGTCACGGTCGCAGAATCTGACAGAACACACTGCTTGTCAGATTTTGCAGCCTTTACAGAAGCGCCGCTGTTCTAGTTCAGTGAGGTACCACAATATGCCGGGCATGTCACCGTTATCCAGACCACTACCAGCAGTAGCAGCAACATCCCAGTGGGAAGCCCTGGCTAATTGGACAGAGCAGAGGATAATCCAGATCTTACGCTGCTATACTGAAGATACAGCGGGCTGCCTGCAGCACTAGTGGCAATAAAATATGTTTATAGTACATTGTAACAGTGACAATACCACATGTGCTGTTGTCTATTTTGGTACTTATATCCTGATTAAATGTTGATAAAAAAAACGTTCATAGTTTATTCGGCTGCTCTTTCTAGAAATATGTTTTCTGAATACCGGTTCTGATGTCACCCCCTGAGCATGTGTCACCCGGGTGCGGACCGCACCCCCCTCGTGACGCCACTGTATATGTATATATATATATATATATATATATATATATATACATGATTATATATAGGTATAGATATATACAAATATATATAGGAATATCTATTTCTAAATAATGCTATGTGCAGAACATGTGAAATATTTACAGTAAATACACTGTAAGCTGCTTTCATCCTATTGGCTGATTTTAATTTAAGGAATCAAATCAGCCTATAGGAATGCAAGGGTACCCCTATATAAAAGGGGTACCTTGCATTCAATCTTTAGTGTGCGGCTGGAGACTGCATAAAGAGGAGCTCCGTGTTGCGGGGATCAAGAGGACCACCGACGTCGCCGCCGCCAATGGTATGAAGCAAGAGATGGGCCGCGGCCTGGATGTAGATTGTAGAAGATGCTCTACCGATGATGGAGATGGAGGATGTTTATTATTTTTTGTAATAGTAGTTTTATTTTATTTTTTGGTAATGTAAGTTTTTTGTTTTATTATATTTTAAATTTTGTAAAAAAATTTTAAACAAGTAATCAGCTAGATTACGAGTTATGAGCGCTATAGGGAAATTAACGACCGCAACATTTTCGGCGTTATTTCACCTCCCTATAGCGCTGCTATTACAAGTTTTAAAAAGCAGGCTTGCGCGGGTGATATGGTTGCGTTGCGCTCTATACCGCACTGAAATCAAGCGCGGCTTTGACGTGCTCGTGCACGATTTCCCCATAGGCATCAATGGGGAGAGTCTGCAAAAAAAAAGCCTAACACCTGCGATCGCGGAAAGAAAAGCTCCATAATTCAGCCCCATTGATGTCTATGGGGAAAAGAAAAAGTTATGTTTAAACCTAACACCCTAACATAAACCCCGAGTCTAAACACCCCTAATCTGCTGCCCCCAACATCGCCGCCACCTACATAATGTTATTAACCCCTAATCTGCTGCCCCCGACATCGCCGCAACCTACATTACAGTTATTAACCCCTAATCTGCTGCCCCTAACATCGCCGCAACCTACATTACAGTTATTAACCCCTAATCTGCTGCCCCTAACATCGCCGCCACCTACATTACACTTATTAACCCCTAATCTGCCACCCCCAATGTCGCTGCCACTATACTAAAGTTATTAACCCCTAAACCTAACACCCCCTAACTTAAATATAATTAAAATGAATCTAAATAAACCTTACAATTATTAACTAAATAATTCCTAAACACATACTTACCTGTAAAAAAAAACCTAACGCCTAGATTTAGAGTTCTGCGGCCAAAGGGGTGCGTTAGCTACGCGTGCTTTTTTCTGGCCGCACCTTTTAAATACAGCTGGTATTGAGAGTTCACAGAATGGCTGCGTTAGGCTCAAAAAAAGGAGCGTATAGCATATTTACTGCAACTTCAACTCTCGATACCAGCGGTGCTTACGGACGCGGCCAGCTTCAAAAACGTGCTAGTGCACGATTCCCCCATAGAAAACAATGGGGCTGTTTGAGCTGAAAAAAAACCTAACACCTGCAAAAAAGCCGCGTTCAGCTCCTAACGCAGCCCCATTGTTTTCTATGTGGAAACACTTCCTTCGTCTGCACCTAACACTCTAACATGTACCCCGAGTCTAAACACCCCTAACCTTACACTTATTAACCGCTAATCTGCCGCCCCCGCTATCGCTGACCCCTGCATATTATTTTTAACCCCTAATCTGCCGCTCCGTACACCCCCGCCACCTACATTATCCCTATGTACCCCTAATCTGCTGCCCTAACATCGCCGACCCCTATAATATATTTATTAACCCCTAATCTGCCGCCCCCAACGTCGCCTCCACCTAACTACACTTATTAACCCCTAATCTGCCGACCGGACCTGAGCGCTACTATAATAAATGTATTAACCCCTAATCCGCCTCACTCCCGCCTCAATAACCCTATAATAAATAGTATTAACCCCTAATCTGCCCTCCCTAACATTGCCGACATCTAACTTCAAGTATTAACCCCTAATCTGCCGACAGGAGCTCACCGCTACTCTAATAAATGTATTAACCCCTAAAGCTATGTCTAACTTTAACCCTAACACCCCCCTAAATTAAATATAATTTAAATCTAACGAAATAAATTAACTCTTATTAAATAAATTATTCCTATTTAAAGCTAAATACTTACCTGTAAAATAAACCCTAATATAGCTACAATATAAATTATAATTATATTATAGCTATTTTAGGATTTATATTTATTTTACAGGTAACTTTGTATTTATTTTAACCAGGTACAATAGCTATTAAATAGTTAAGAACTATTTAATAGCTAAAATAGTTAAAATAATTACAAAATTACCTGTAAAATAAATCCTAACCTAAGTTACAATTAAACCTAACACTACACTATCAATAAATTAATTAAATAAAATACCTACAATTACCTACAATTAAACCTAACACTACACTATCAATACATTAATTAAATACAATACCTACAAATAACTACAATTAAATAAACTAACTAAAGTACAAAAAATAAAAAAGAACTAAGTTACAAAAAATAAAAAAAATATTTACAAACATTAGAAAAATATTACAACAATTTTAAACTAATTACACCTACTCTAAGCCCCCTAATAAAATAACAAAGACCCCCAAAATAAAAAAAAATGCGCTACCCTATTCTAAATTACAAAAGTTCAAAGCTCTTTTACCTTACCAGCCCTGAAAAGGGCCATTTGCGGGGCATGCCCCAAAGAATTCAGCTCTTTTGCCTGTAAAAAAAAAACATACAATACCCCCCCAACATTACAACCCACCACCCACATACCCCTAATCTAACCCAAACCCCCCTTAAATAAACCTAACACTAAGCCCCTGAAGATCTTCCTACCTTATCTTCACCTCACCGGGTATCACCGATCGGTCCTGGCTCCAAAATCTTCATCCAACCCAAGCGGGGGCTGGCGATCCATAATCCTGCGGCTGAAGAGGTCCAGAAGAGGCTCCAAAGTCTTCATCCTATCCGGGAAGAAGAGGCGATCCAGACCGGCAACCATCTTGATCCAAGCGACATCTTCTATCTTCATCCGATGAGGAACGGCTCCATCGTGAAGACCTCCAGCGCGGATCAATCTTCTTCCGACGACGTCCAACTGAAGAATGACGGTTCCTTTAAGGGACGTCATCCAAGATGGCGTCCCTCGAATTCCGATTGGCTGATAGGATTCTATCAGCCAATCGGAATTAAGGTAGGAAAATTCTGATTGGCTGATGGAATCAGCCAATCAGAATCAAGTTCAATCCGATTGGCTGATCGGAACAACCAATAGAATGCAAGCTCAATCTGATTGGCTGATCGGATCAGCCAATCGGATTAAACTTGATTCTGATTGGCTGATTCCATCAGCCAATCAGAATTTTCCTACCTTAATTCCGATTGGCTGATAGAATCCTATCAGCCAATCGGAATTCAAGGGACGCCATCTTGGATGACGTCCCTTAAAGGAACCGTCATTCTTCAGTCGTCGGAAGAAGATTGATCCATGCTGGAGGTCTTCACGATGGAGCCGTTCCTCATCGGATGAAGATAGAAGATGCCGCTTGGATCAAGATGGTTGCCGGTCTGGATCGCCTCTTCTTCCCGGATAGGATGAAGACTTTGGAGCCTCTTCTGGACCTCTTCAGCCGCAGGATTATGGATCGCCAGCCCCCGCTTGGGTTGGATGAAGATTTTGGAGCCAGGACCGATCGGTGATACCCGGTGAGGTGAAGATAAGGTAGTAAGATCTTCAGGGGCTTAGTGTTAGGTTTATTTAAGGGGGCTTTGGGTTAGATTAGGGGTATGTGGGTGGTGGGTTGTAATGTTGGGGGGTTATTGTATGTGTTTTTTTACAGGCAAAAGAGCTGAACTTCTTGGGGCATGCCCCGCAAAGGGCCCTGTTCAGGGCTGGTAAGGTAAAAGAGCTTTGAACTTTTGTAATTTAGAATAGGGTAGGGCATTTTTTTTATTTTGGGGGGCTTTGTAATTTCATTAGGGGGCTTAGAGTAGGTGTAATTAGTTTAAAATTGTTGTAATATTTTTCTAATGTTTGTAAATATTTTTTTATTTTTTGTAACTTAGTTCTTTTTTATTTTTTGTACTTTAGTTAGTTTATTTAATTGTAGTTATTTGTAGGTATTGTATTTAATTAATGTATTGATAGTGTAGTGTTAGGTTTAATTGTAGGTAATTGTAGGTATTTTATTTAATTAATTTATTGATAGTGTAGTGTTAGGTTTAATTGTAACTTAGGTTAGGATTTATTTTACAGGTAATTTTGTAATTATTTTAACTATTTTAGCTATTAAATAGTTCTTAACTATTTAATAGCTATTGTACCTGGTTAAAATAAATACAAAGTTATCTGTAAAATAAATCTAAATCCTAAAATAGCTATAATATAATTATAATTTATATTAGGGTTTATTTTACATGTAAGTATTTAGCTTTAAATAGGAATAATTTATTTAATAAGAGTTAATTTATTTCGTTAGATGTAAATTATATTTAACTGAGGGGGCGGAGCCAACTACCTAAGATGCCGGACGCACATTACAAGAGCTCTGGCTCTTATTCCATATATTTGGGGCAAAAACAGAGTTTTATCTACGATATGACTATTTAACTGAAGATCCCTGCAACACCTTTTCATAAAGCACCTTACTAAATCGAGTTTGGGTATCTAAAAAAGGTATTTACTATTTCAAGGCCCGCAACGCAATCATGCAGACATAGACTACTACAACTAACGGGAGAACAGAGTTTAGAATAACAAAGCTTTTCAGCCCACAATACCTCCACGGCAGATAAGTACTTAAACCCTACCCACTGAACTGGGATATTGCGGCAGCACTAGTAGTCATACAGACTAAGGATCTATTTTCTTTGTTTAGCAAAATGGAGGATTGGGAGTCTACCGCTCTAAGCTTCATAGAGGCCTCATTCCGCCTTCTAGAAGCACACCTTACCGGGACTTTTACAGAACCCAATCCTAACTTTAGACTCACTATCCAGCCCGACCAAGAGAGCAGGAAACGGAGCGAAAGAGAACATATAATGAACACTACCGCCGCCACACATCCAGTTGTTGCAGATACAATATCTCGTGTCGCAACAACAAAATTGGACGCAGAGCTGGAGGACCAGCGGAGATCCTGTTTCTTTCTTGTACCCACGGCACCCGGGTTCCTTGATTGTAGCGGCGGTCCCAGAGTATCACTGGAGCTCAACATACAGAGCGGCGCAACAGTGTCTTACCCAGATGGCCCAGTGAGGCCCTTGAGTGCACCTCGGATTTCTTGCAGCAGCGGAGTATCCTGTCTTCTGACTCCACAGTTAAGTCAGATTGCCTATAGAGCAGGTTTAGCCTCTTGGTGCTGCAGCCGCGTATGGAGCCTGGCTGCGGCGGATCTCTGGGAGGTATCATCACCCGGGTGGCTGGAGGATGAGGAATCCCTGAGACGCTACGTATGTTACCGTACTGGGGTTGGTTAAAGGGACTTAGAGAACACTGAATTGGCTCCCTTGGTCTCCACACGTGTACCGGAGGTATAAGAGACAAAGACCTTACAAAGTTTTTTGGGTTAATACAGTTGAGTTTGCCCCCTTTTTATTATATTATTGCTACCAGGAAACTCTCACTTCTCCTACAATTAATGGCGGCTTGCCCGAAGGCAGCCCAAAATACATTCTACCGCATTATCTTAGAACTGTTTTCACCACTGGCCTGCCCTACCCGGCTTAGCTGGACTGCCACAGTTCAAAGTCTACAATTCTAGGACTTAACTATCCTAACTATATTGTGAGACCAACTTTGTTCCATACTGGGTGCTGAACATTTCTAGGTCCTTTTAATATATTGTTGGATTTGATAATACTTATACTGCTGTTATATGCCATACTCTAAGTCACAATATATGAAGCTGTCTTACTGTGATTTCTTGATATGCCTTAATCTCAGGTTTAAATATGTTTAATATATTTTTAGTCACATTGATGTCCAGCTCTTAGCCCAACATTGTGTCCTCAGGTTTCTAACTATCACCCATATGTTATATGATGATACTACTTATGCCTCCATCCTTCCCCTCCTCGATATACTCATATTTATATTTTGGGCATACTGTTTGGTCACATTTCTATTTGTTTATATTAGCCAATGTTTTAGAGTCTCTTCTCACTATAGTGGAGCCAACATGTAGAGGGGTTTTTGTATATTGTATCTCCTGTAGTTCTTGCTGCATTAGTACCATGTTTAATTGTGATACTCTACACTTTTGGCTCTAATGGACTTTAGGATACTGTAAGCCCCTACAGGATAGTTCGCCTATCCCGTGCACATTTAATTTAAGCGTAATATTAATGTTTTCATGAGGTTCTAAGGTTATGTTATAGCTCCTAGTTATATGTTTACCCCACTACATATGGTTCAGAGGTGCTAAGCACTTGCCTGACAGCTAATGTCTATATACACCCATAATTATCCCTGGTCACGTTCTAATTTATAATTCTCAACAATTTAACGGTACCTCTAGTCTGCAAGTCAGCTGCATTGCAGTGATGGTGAAGACTTTCCTTAGTAAAAGAATATGTTGCACATAAGAATGCTTTAAGCTCTAAACACAGTTTCTCATAAATTTGACTGCCATTCATTTGCTTAATAATACTCTCCTAACCCCTGCTTACTGGTCCTATATGACGACACTGCCGGCGGCCGAGGTGGTGAGTCATAAGTAACAGAACTATTCATATTTCAATATAAGGGGTTGGTTTATGCTCAGGGCAGGCTGGTCCTGCGTTTATCATGTAACATGAGGCTGTGCAGAAACTAAATTGCTCGCAATAGTACAACTTGAGAATTCCAGATTGGGCACTCCTGTATGTGAGAATTTACACTAGACCAGTACACTCCTTGCTTACTCCTTTTTGCTATACGTGCATTCTTTAGGTTAACTATCTGGCCCCTAAATTTCTATTCCACCACCTCCCCTCCCCCCCCCCCCCATAATATACTTCCTATAACAGGAAGGTTAACTATGCGGTTTTTCTCGCTAGTACCGCACCCTAACTAGAATCGCCATAATACAACGCAGCATATCTATATAATTCACCTCGTTACATAGCCATACGAAAGAACGCAAAATGATATTCTCACTATGACCATCTTGTAAAAATAAAAAACTAACTACTAAATTACTTTAAGCTTATAATATATAGCGTAATATTAGTCTGTGAAAAACAAAGAAAAAGAGGTTCCAGTTTTTGTTTTTTGTTCTCTTCTCTCTATAGGATTATTTATATGGATAACCTTACCTTTCTATCTTTGCAAAAGTTGTCAATTTGAAATGTACCATTTATGTCTGTTGCAAGGATATGATGTATCATATAAGTTGTATTGTTTCCGCACAACCTCAATAAAAACATTAAAAAAAAAAAAAAAAAAAAAAAAAAATTATATTTAACTTAGGGGGGTGTTAGTGTTAGGGTTAGACTTAGCTTTAGGGGTTAATCCATTTATTACAGTAGCGGCGAGATTCGGTCGGCAGATTAGGGGTTAATAATTGAAGTTAGGTGTCGGCGATGTTAGGGAGGTCAGATTAGGGGTTAATACTATTTATTATAGGGTTATTGAGGCGGAAGTGAGGCGGATTAGGGGTTAATAACTTTATTATAGTAGCGATGCGGTCCGCTCGGCAGATTAGGGGTTAATAAGTGTAGGCAGGTGGAGGCGACGTTGAGGGGGGCAGATTAGGGGTTAATAAATATAATATAGGGGTCGGCGGTGTTAGGGGCAGTAAATTAGGGGTACATAAGGATAACGTAGGTAGCGGCGCTTTGCGGTCGGCAGATTAGGGGTTAATTATTGTAGGTAGCTGGCGGCGACGTTGTGGGGGGCAGGTTAGGGGTTAATAAATATAATATAGGGGTCGGCGGTGTTAGGGGCAGCAGATTAGGGGTACATAAGTATAACGTAGGTGGCGGTCGGCAGATTAGGGGTTAAAAAATTTTTATCGAGTGGCGGCGATGTGGGAGGACCTCGGTTTAGGGGTACATAGGTAGTTTATGGGTGTTAGTGTACTTCAGAGCACAGTAGTTAAGAGCTTTATAAACCGGCGTTAGCCCAGAAAGCTCTTAACTACTGACTTTTTTCTGCGGCTGGAGTTTTGTTGTTAGATTTCTAACGCTCACTTCAGCCAAGACTCTAAATACCGGCGTTAGAAAGATCCCATTGAAAAGATAGGATACGCAATTGACGTAAGGGGATCTGCGGTATGGAAAAGTCGCGGCTGAAAAGTGAGCGTTAGACCCTTTAATGACTGACTCCAAATACCAGAGGGCGGTAAAAACCAGCATTAGGAGCCTCTAACGCTGGTTTTGACGGCTACCGCCCAACTCTAAATCTAGGCCTAAGATAGCTACAAAATAACTAATAGTTATATTGTAGCTTTCTTAGGTTTTATTTTTATTTCACAGGTAAGTTTGTATTTATTTTAACTAGGTAGACTAGTTAGTAAATAGTTATTAACTATTTACTAACTACCCAGTTAAAATAAATACAAAGTTACCTGTAAAATAAAACCTAACCTGCCTTACACTAAAATCTAACATTACAATAAAATTAAATAAATTAAATTAATAAAATACAATTTACTAACTTACAAAAAAAAATAAACACTAAATTACAAAATATAAAAAACCAACGGCTAGATTCCGAGTTTTGCGTTATGAGTAAAAAAGCAGCGTTATGGGTTATAACGCTGCTTTTTCACTACCGCTGCTACCTGTACCTTGTAGGTACAGCTGTACTGCACACTTTTTTGGCCTTAATGCAAATTAACTTATGCAATTTGCGTTAAGTCTTTTTTTCAATGGGACTTCCATAGTGCCGATATTACAAGCTTTTTCTGGGAGGCCAAAAAGTGAGCAGTACAGCCTATCCCGCAAGAATCGTAACGCAATCTAAAGTCAGTAATTATGCGTTTTACGCTACAAAGCCGTAGCATAAAACTCATGACTAAAGTGCTAAAAAGTACACTAACACCCATAAACTACCTATTAACCTCTAAACTGAGGCTCTCCCGCATCGCAAACACTAAAATTAAATTATTGACCCCTAATCTGCCGCTCCTGACATCGCCACCACTATAATAAACATATTAACCCCTAAACCGCCGCATTCCCGCCTCGCAAACACTAGTTAAATATTATTAACCCCTAATCTGCTGTCCCTAACATTGCTGCAACCTACATTAGTTATTAACCCCTAATCTGCCACCCCAAAGTCGCCGCCACTATACTAAAGTTATTAACCCCTAAACCTAAGTCTAACCCTAACACCCCCTAACTTAAATATAATTAAAATAAATCTAAATAAAAATTACTATCATTACCTAAATAATTCCTATTTAAAACTAAATACTTATCTATAAAATAAACCCTAAGCTAGTTACAGTATAACTACCTAGCTAAAATAAATACAAAGTTACCTGTAAAATAAACACCTAACCTTACACTATAATTAAATAAATTATCTAAATTACAAAAAAAACAAACACTAAATTACATACAATAAAAAAAGAAATTATCAGATATTTAAACTAATTACACTTAATCTAATAGCCCTATCAAAATAAAAAAAGCCCCCCAAAATAAAAAAAAACCCTAGCCTACAAGAAGAGGATGCTCCACGCCGGATGTCTTGAAGATGGACCCGCTCCACGCCGGATGGATAAAGATAGAAGATGCCGTCTGGAGGACCACTTCTGCCGGCTTGGATGAAGACTTCTCCCAGCTTCGTTGAGGACTTCTTGCCGCTTCGCTGAGGACTTCTCCAGGCTTCGTTGAGGATGGATGTCGGCTCTTCAAAACTGTAAGTGGATCTTCAGGGTTTAGTGTTAGGTTTTTTTAAGGGTTTATTGGGTGGGTTTTAGTTTTAGATTAGGCTTTGGGCAATTGAAAAAGAGCTAAATGCCCTTTAAGTGCAATGCCCATCCAAATGCCCTTTTCAGGGCAATGGGGAACTTAGGTTTTTTTAGTTAGGTTTTTATTTGGGGGGATCGGTTGTGTGGGTGGTGGGTTTTACTTTTGGGGGGTGTTTGCATTTTTTTTTTACAGGTAAAAGAGCTGATTTCTTTGCGGCAATGCCCCGCAAAAGGCCCTTTTATTTACGATCTGGGGGGATGGCGGTTTAGGGGTTAATAGGTTTATTTAGTATTTGCGTTGCTGGGGGATGGTGGTTTAGGGGTTATTAGACGATTAGGGCTTATGTTAGGGTGTTAGGTTTTTTGACAACTTTATTATTCTCCGTAGACTTCAATGGGGAATGCGAAAATGTGATTGCGATTTCGCAATTGCAGGTGTTAGGTTTTTTTCAAATTTTTTCTCCACGTGTGCGCCGTCGGAACTTGTTTTGATTGCGATATGCAGCTTTCCGCATCATAACGCACGCAAAAAGAAAGTTCTTTTTAAACTTGTAATGGTGGCGCAATGGAAATTGCGTTAAAGCCACAATGCACGCTGTGTGTTCTCAATGAATTTGCTGCACGACTTGTAATCCGGGACAAAGTGTTCGGCTATTTTCTAAATATTTATTATTTTGGGAGTAAAGAGGATTTAGTCACTGGAGTTGGTCATTATGAGAGTTAAACTTGTGTCTCAATACTCATCCAAGGGACCAAGCAAGCTTTTTTTAGTCATTGCTAGATACTTCCTTTTAGCGTTATACCTTTTGTGTAGGTTTTAAACCTATAAATACATAGCATGTGCTTTTTTTTTACATTGATATTTATATAATCAGGATATTTTATTTGCCACCCACCCCCTCCAAAAAAATAAAACAAATCTGCAGATGCCCATGCAGTAGTTTCTCATACATCAATCGGCTGCAATATTGTGCTTATATTTTCACTCACTGGCGTTACAAAGGAGCTCTCATTTTATGACATGGGTCAGTCCACCAGTTATCCAGGAATCCCAAGGTCCAGAGGGGGTCCTGTGCATAGCACCAAAAGGATAAATGTGTTGCAATGACTTGTCACACTGCACCTGTACTTGCTAATAAGTGAGATCACAGATCACAAGGTGCGATAATTGTACATTATAAAGCTGTATTTTTCCTTTTTACAGAACCTCTCCCTTGTCATATTCAGGGCATCAATTTATTTTAGGTAGTCTGAAGATCAGGTATATAGTAAGTGAATGCAGGAAAGTATAATATATCCTTATAGAAAATCTAATATATCCTTAGAGAAAGTATAATATATCCTTATAGAAAGTATTATATATCCTTATAGAAAGTATAATATATCCTTAGATAAAATCTAATATATCCTTATAGAAAGTATAATATATCCTTATAGAAAGTATAGTATATCCTTATAGAAAGTATAATATATCCTTAGATAAAGTCTAATATATCCTTACAGAAGGTCTAATATATCCTTAGAGAAAGTCTAATATATCCTTATAGAAAGTCTAATATATCCTTATAGAAAGTCTAATATATCCTTATAGAAAGTCTAATATATCCTTATAGAAAGTCTAATATATCCTTATAGAAAGTCTAATATATCCTTAGAGAAAATATAATATATCCTTATAGAAAGTAAAATATATTCTTAGAGAACATACTAATATATCCTTAGAGAAAGTATAATATATCCTTATAGAAAATATAATATATCCTTATAGAAAGTATAATATATCCTTATAGAGAGTATAATATATCCTTATAGAAAGTATACTATATCCTTAGAGAAAGTATAATATATCCTTAGAGAAAGTATAATATATCCTTAGAGAAAGTATAATATATCCTTAGAGAAATTATAATATATCCTTACAGAAAGTCTAATATATCCTTAGAGAAAGTATAATATATCCTTATAAAAAGTCTAATATATCCTTACAGAAAGTCTAATATATCCTTACTTAGAGAAAGTCTAATATATCCTTATAGAAAGTATAATATATCCTTAGAGAAAGTATAATATATCCTTAGAGAAAGTATAATATATCCTTAGAGAAAGTATAATATATGCTTAGAGAAAGTATAATATATCCTTAGAGAAAGTCTAATATATCCTTAGAGAAAGTCTAATATATCCTTAGAGAAAGTCTAATATATCCTTAGAGAAAGTCTAATATATCCTTAGAGAAAGTCTAATATATCCTTAGAGAAAGTCTAATATATCCTTAGAGAAAGTATAATATATCCTTAGAGAAAATATAATATATCCTTAGAGAAAGTCTAATATATCCTTAGAGAAAGTCTAATATATCCTTAGAGAAAGTATAATGTATCCTTATAGAAAGTATAATATATCCTTAGAAAAACTATAATATATCCTTATAGAAAGTCTAATATATCCTTAGAGAAAGTATAATATATCCTTACTTAGAGAAAGTCTAATATATCCTTATAGAAAGTCTAATATATCCTTAGAGAAAGTATAATATATCCTTATAGAAAGTATAATATATCCTTTGAGAAAGTATAATATATCCTTACTTAGAGAAAGTATAATATATCCTTACTTAGAGAAAGTATAATATATCCTTATAGAAAGTATAATGTATCCTTAGAGAAAGTATAATATATCCTTAGAGAAAGTATAATATATCCTTAGAGAAAGTATAATATATCCTTAGAGAAAGTATTATATATCCTTAGAGAAAGTATTATATATCCTTATAGAAAGTATTATATATCCTTATAGAAAGTATAATATATCCTTATGGAAAGTATAATATATCCTTATAGAAAGTATAATATATCCTTATAGAAAGTATTATATATCCTTATAGAAAGTATAATATATCCTTAGCGAAAGTATAATGTATCCTTATAGAAAGTCCAATATATTCTTATAGAAAGTCTAATATATTCTTATAGAACGTCTAATATATCCTTAGAGAAAGTCTAATATATCCTTATAGAAAAAGTCTAATATATTCTTATAGAAAGTCTAATATATTCTTATAGAAAGTATTATATATCCTTATAGAAAGTATAATATATCCTTAGATAAAGTATAATATATCAAGTATAATATATCCTTATAGAAAGTATAATATATCCTTAGAGAAAGTATAATATATCCTTAGAAAAAGTATAATATATCCTTAGAGAAAGTGTAATATATCCTTAGAGAAAGTATAATATATCCTTAGAGAAAGTATAATATATCCTTAGAGAAAGTATAATATATCCTTAGAGAAAGTATAATATATCCTTAGAGAAAGTATTATATATCCTTATAGAAAATATAATATATCCTTAGAGAAAGTATAATATATCCTTAGAGAAAGTATAATATATCCTTAGAGAAAGTATAATATATCCTTAGAGAAAGTATAATATATCCTTAGAGAAAGTCTAATATAACCTTATAGAAAGTCTAATATATCCTTAGAGAAAGTATAATGTATCCTTATAGAAAGTATAATATATCCTTAGAGAAAGTATAATATATCCTTATAGAAAGTATTATATATCCTTAGAGAAAGTATAATATATCCTTAGCGAAAGTATAATATATCCTTATAGAAAGAATAATATATCCTTAGAGAAAGTATAATATATCCTTAGAGAAAGTATAATATATCCTTAGAGAAAGTCTAATATATCCTTAGAGAAAGTCTAATATATCCTTATAGTAAGTATAATATAGCCTTAGAGAAAGTATAATATATCCTTAGAGAAAGTATAATATATCCTTAGAGAAAGTATAATATATCCTTAGAGAAAGTATTATATATCCTTATAGAAAGTCTAATATATCCTTATAGAAAGTATAATATATCCTTATAGAAAGTATTATATATCCTTATAGAAAGTATAATATATCCTTAGAGAAAAGGATATGAATAATTTTGCACGAGAAATTGATGAACTAAATTGTTATTCATTTACACTCAAGAAAATCCTTAGCTAATATAAGTGTTAACAAGCACTCCAAGAATCGCTAATATTCGAGACAAAACAGTGAGTAGGCATTGAGCAACCAAATTAAATTTGCACAAATAAATAAAGGTGCAGCTCAATAAACAGAGTCGTTTCTATAGCCTAATACACAGTATTTGTCCCGAAGCTTATAAATAATGATTGCATTACTCAGCTCTCTGGATGCAAGAGGCATCAGACTAAAATGAGTGCAAAGAGTTAACATACAGCTGAAATATTCAGCTGTTGATTAGACAAGACCGAGAAGGGGATTGTATCTAGAGGTGTGTTGGGAGATACTTATAGTAACCAATGATAGACAAGCAAGAGGGAGGAGAATGAAAACTCACAGTAGTAGGCAACCAATGAGATTGTGAGGGGGCATTTAAAGCCCCACAGGAAGATTGAGCAAATGTAGTCTATGAATAAGGCATAAGAGCCGAAACGCGTCAGACTGGCCTAATTCTGTGACAAATCGTTTCTATTTAAAGTTTACTGCACGTTAGCAATAAGGATTTTATTGATTGAATAAAGCTTTCACATTTTTACCCAAGCGGCAATTCTTGTATATTTTTGAAAATTTCGGCCAAGGAGAGGGCCTTTTGTGTGCTGCTACAGGGCGTGTGTCCCGGGTTTGCCCAAGGGAGCTACGGGCATTTACCCTCAATTTTTTCTGCTGCCAAGACCGGTGTAAACTGACAGTTGCCTGGACGACTGTTCGCTAAGTCTGCCCCCCATTGGTCAGGATCAGTCACGAGGGAGTGACGTCAGACGCCATTGGAAGAATCCTGCAACCGCCACAGAGCGGAGGGATAGAGCGGAGAGACCCAACGGGAGGGGTAAGACGGATGAGACGAACAGAGGTGAGAGTAAATTTCTTGATTTCTTTCAGTCACCGATAGCAGCGCGGACACTCACAAGCCAGTGGAACAACCACTTGTCTACATTACACATTCTCTTCATGTTCACATGCTGAGAGTCCGGATATTCGACAGTCAATCACACTGATGAAACGGCAAGTACCTAACATACTTAACATTGAAGGTTGCTATAACAGTGTGTGATATGAACTGTACAACGCAAGTGTAAAGATAAATAATGAGCTCCATAAACATACAAATGTATATACACGTTAATGTCATAATGTTATAACGTGGTTACTGACAGCTTTATTCATTCTGTTGTTGCACCATAAAAGTTGACAATAAAATAAGTGTATTCAACAGCCACAATTATGGATGACAGATTAGCTACGTGCAGTAACTTTTACTCCCTGACAAGTCTAGAAGACATTGAGAGACATAGACCAGCACTCAAAGATATTTTTAATCCTGAGACCCAGACCAAAGATATTTCAGATGTATTTTTACTAATGGAAAAGACACTTACAAAAGAATACCAGATTTGGTGGGATAAAAAATCTTTGGAAAAATACATAGATATGAAAATGGTACCAAGGGGTCTCAGGATCAGGAAGTATCCCTCCTTTCATGTAACAGAAGAATGGTTTATAAGTGAATGGAATGAGATTCTAACTGAATGTTCCATCAGGTTGATGAATGTAATAATTAAGTACAAAAATCAGAAATTAAAGGAAACCAGGAAATTCATTAAAGACATTCAGAAAGACCTTAACAGATTCATTGATCATGAACAATATGAACAATTAGATTCTATGCTGAGGATGACGATAGATGACCTGAAAAAAGAGGTGGACAAATTGAAATATCGTAAATACTTGAGGGATACTGAGGACTACACTAACAATAGAGTATATCAGTGGAACTCACAGAACCCTAGGAGAATGAGGCAGTCAAGGAAGAATAACAACAAGAGAGGGACTGTAACAGGAGCAAAGGGACAAACATTGGAACAAGGAAAGAGACAAGTGACTTTCGTTGATACTGATTCGAGTGAAGATAATGATTTAAGAGACTTTGTTGATTATGCCATAAGTGGGGGTTCCTCCGAAGACGAGGGGCCCCAACATACATTTAATGAGAGTCCAGCTCCAAGTACAACTTTGGGCAGTGATAGTACCCCTCATCAATCCACACATAGTAATATCTCCACAGGGGTAGTGGGTATTTTAAAGAACAGAGGTAGAGGAGGTAATAGAGTAAATAAATATTCACTACCAGCAGATGCACCATCTATGTCCAATCTATCTTCTTCAGAATCTCAGGTTTTTCGGGAGGTAGAGGACAGAGGACGGGGTGGAGGGACAGTAGGAGGAAGGGGAAGAGGAAAAGGCAAAGATCAACAGGCCAAGCAGGAGCATTATTCTCTAAGGAAAGGCAAACAAAACAAATACAAAATATGAGAGTCATTAACTTAACAAGTCTAGAATTGAGCTCGGAAGAAATGAAAGTTCTAGAATTAGGTTTAAACTTTGTTCCTGCTACTGACTTTAAGGTATTTGATACACTCTTGGATGTCAACAGGTTTGTACGAAAGCTAACCATTAAGAAATTTTACCACAGTGAGGAAATCCAAGAGTGTACGGATACATTAGAGACAGAGAAAAGAGAGGTGTCCAATGACTGTTTTCTCTACAAAGATACTGTAGATTTCCTAACATTGAGCCATCTGGAAAGAGAGAGTATGGGGGCTATTTCTGGCAAAGGTAGCCATACAGGATTTAAGAATAAATCCAAATTTTACCCCATCCATTTCAGAGGGGAAGTGTTGGAAAGCTTCCATAGGAGGGTAGAGGAGGATCTGATTAAATTAAAAGCAGACTGCAGTTCCCGAAGGAATAATCTCACACATGCCGAACAGAAAGGCCTGAGGAGCCTGAAAGGCATAGTGATAAAAAATGCCGATAAGGGAGGCACAATAGTGGTCATGGAGGAATCTATGTACATACAGGAGGCTAACAGACAATTAAGTGATGAAGAGGTATACCAGAGATTGCCATATGATCCGACTAACAGGTTCCAGAAGGAGCTGAAGGATCTACTTGATGATGGAATGGAGGAGGGCCTGTTGGACTTGTGCACCTTTGAGTATCTATATGTGAAGGAACCAGTAACACCCATTTTCCATCACTTACCAAAGGTGCACAAGTCCATCAAGGACGTTCGGGGGAGACCGATCGTGTCTGGGATCGGATCTCTCTTCGAGAATCTGTCAAATTGGGTAGAATCTCTGTTACAACCACTAGTTTGGAAACTACCTACTTTCCTCCGTGACACGAAACATCTGCTGAATATTGTGGAAGAAGTCACTTGGTTACCTGAGTATTGTTGATGTGGTGGGATTATATTCCGCCATACCACACGATAAAGGTTTGCAGGCTGTGCAACACCTTTTGGACTATCTGAGTGATTATACACAGGAGCTAAAGGACTACATTTTGCGAGTCATAGAATTCCTGCAAACTCACAATTTTTTTAGCTTCAATGGACAATTCTATCTGCAGAGGCGTGGGACAGCGATGGGAGCCAAATTTGCACCAGCCTATGCGAACTTGTTCATGGGCTGGTGGGAGCTGTCCCACGTCTTTGCAGATGGTAATCCTTATGGGGAGCAGATAGTAGGATATAAGCGCTATATAGATGACCTACTGTTCATATGGATGGGCAGCGGGGAATCTAGCGAACAGTTTGTGTCATACCTCAACAGCAACGAAGTGGGCCTGTCCTTCACTTCTTGTTTTGACATAAACCAGGTGGACTACCTGGATATAACATTAATTGGTGATGTCATTGCCAGTGGGGTAAAGACCAAACTCTACACGAAGCCCATCTCAGCCAACTCTCTAATCCATGCTAGGAATAGCCATCCATACCATCGACATTATGGTGTGGCAAAAGGTCAACTAATCAGAGCAAAACGCAATTGTACAGAAGACTCTGATTATGTGACCGAAAGTACAAAATTGGTTCAGAAACTGAGAGAGAGGGGTTATCCGGAGGGCCCAATAAATAAAGCTTTGAAGGAAGTTAATGGCATACCGAGAGGTATGCTGTTAAAGCCCAAACCCCCCAAACAAAAAGATAAAAGTGAAATCACATTCGTAACAACTTACACCAGTCAGTTTAATGAAATCTGCAACATTATTAAAAAGAATTTGCGGATACTGAGAGGTGATGATGTATTAAAAAATGTGGTTGATAGGGGGTTTAGATTTGTCTCAAGAAGGAATATCACCATTGGCAACATGATATCACCCAGTATGTTGAAAAAAACAAAGAAGGAGAGTAGCTGGTTAAGCTGTAAAGGGCACTATAGATGTGGCACAGGGAATTGTACAGCTTGCAAATATACAATAGTCAGTAAGGTATTTCAATCCTCACAGACGCATAAGGTTTATGAATGTCAAAAGTGTACAAACTGTAGAACCGAATATGCAGTGTATTTGGTGACATGCCAGCAGTGCAGACTACAATACGTGGGGTGCACCTCTAGGGAGGTACGAGCAAGAATTAGGGAGCACCTTAACGATATTGATAAAGAGAGGACCCCTACTGGAGTGGCCAAACATTTTTTGAGTGTCCATCAGGGAGATGTTAGTGCCCTCAAATGGACCGTAATAGATGTGATAGACAAACAACCCAGAGGAGGTAATAGGACAAATGAACTGTTCCGTAGAGAGGCATACTGGATTTTCACATTGAATACACGCAGACCAGCAGGTCTTAACATCAAAGATGATGTAATACATTTCTGGGAATAATCATTTTGTACATGGGGACAGGTGCATACCTGACTACAGTACAATAACTATTATAAGTAAAACACTGATACACATCTAGATATGTGGTGGGTTGCTTCTGTCTCCATGACCAAATGAAATATGAATAATTTTGCACGAGAAATTGATGAACTAAATTGTTATCCATTTACACTCAAGAAAATCCTTAGCTAATATAAGTGTTAACAAGCACTCCAAGAATCGCTAATATTCGAGACAAAACAGTGAGTAGGCATTGAGCAACCAAATTAAATTTGCACAAATAAATAAAGGTGCAGCTCAATAAACAGAGTAGTTTCTATAGCCTAATACACAGTATTTGTCCCGAAGCTTATAAATAATGATTGCATTACGCAGCTCTCTGGATGCAAGAGGCATCAGACTAAAATGAGTGCAAAGAGTTAACATACAGCTGAAATATTCAGCTGTTGATTAGACAAGACCGAGAATGGGATTGTATCTAGAGGTGTGTTGGGAGATACTTATAGTAACCAATGATAGACAAGCAAGAGGGAGGAGAATGAAAACTCACAGTAGTAGGCAACCAATGAGATATAGAAAGTATAATATATTTTTAGAGAAAGTATAATGTATCCTTAGAGAAAGTCTAATATATCCTTATAGAAAGTCTAATATATCCTTAGAAAAACTATAATATATCCTTAGAGAAAGTATAATATATCCTTAGAGAAAGTCTAATATATCCTTACTTAGAGAAAGTCTAATATATCCTTATAGAAAGTCTAATATATCCTTATAGAAAGTATTATAAATCCTTATAGAAAGTCTAATATATCCTTATAGAAAGTCTAATATATCCTTATAGAAAGTATAATATATCCTTATAGAAAGTATTATATATCCTTATAGAAAGTATAATATATCCTTAGAGAAAGTATAATATATCCTTATAGAAAGTCTAATATATCCTTATAGAAAGTCTAATATATCCTTAGAGAAAGTATAATATATCCTTAGAGAAAGTAGAATATATCCTTATAGAAAGTATTATATATCCTTATAGAAAGTATAATATATCTTTATAGAAAGTCTAATATATCCTTATAGAAAGTCTAATATATCCTTATAGAAAGTATAATAAATCCTTATAGAAAGTATTATATATCCTTATAGAAAGTATTATATATCCTTATAGAAAGTCTAATATATCCTTATAGAAAGTCTAATATATCCTTAGAGAAGGTATAATATATCATTAGAGAAAGTATAATATATCCTTAGAGAAAGTATAATATATCCTTAGAGAAAGTATAATATATCCTTAGAGAAAGTATAATATATCCTTAGAGAAAGTATAATATATCCTTAGAGAAAGTATAATATATCCTTAGAGAAAGTATAATATATCCTTAGAGAAAGTATAATATATGCTTAGAGAAAGTCTAATATATCCTTAGAGAAAGTCTAATATATCCTTAGAGAAAGTCTAATATATCCTTAGAGAAAGTCTAATATATCCTTAGAGAAAGTCTAATATATCCTTAGAGAAAGTCTAATATATCCTTAGAGAAAGTCTAATATATCCTTAGAGAAAGTCTAATATATCCTTAGAGAAAGTCTAATATATCCTTAGAAAAACTATAATATATCCTTAGAGAAAATATAATATATCCTTAGAGAAAGTATAATATATCCTTACTTAGAGAAAGTCTAATATATCCTTATAGAAAGTATAATATATCCTTAGAGAAAGTATAATATATCCTTACTTAGAGAAAGTATAATATATCCTTACTTAGAGAAAGTATAATATATCCTTATAGAAAGTATAATGCATCCTTAGAGAAAGTATAATATATCCTTAGAGAAATTATAATATATCCTTAAAGAAAGTATAATATATCCTTAGAGAAAGTATAATATATCCTTATAGAAAGTATTATATATCCTTATAGAAAGTATTATATATCCTTATAAAAAGTATAATATATCCTTATGGAAAGTATAATATATCCTTATAGAAAGTATAATATATTCTTATAGAAAGTATTATATATCCTTATAGAAAGTAATATATCCTTAGAGAAAGTATAATGTATCCTTATAGAAAGTCCAATATATTCTTATAGAAAGTCTAATATATCCTTAGAGAAAGTATAATATATCCTTATAGAAAGTATAATATATCCTTATAGAAAATATAATATATCCTTATAGAAAGTCTAATATATCCTTATAGAAAGTCTAATATATCCTTAGAGAAAGTATAATATATCCTTAGAGAAAGTATTATATATCCTTAGAGAAAGTATTATATATCCTTATAGAAAGTCTAATATATCCTTATAGAAAGTATAATATATCCTTATAGAAAGTATTATATATCCATATATCATTAGAGAAAGTATAATATATCCTTAGAGAAAGTATAATATATCCTTAGAGAAAGTATAATGTATCCTTAGAGAAAGTATAATATATCCTTAGAGAAAGTCTAATATATCCTTATAGAAAGTATAATATATCCTTAGAGAAAGTCTAATATATCCTTATAGAAAGTATAATATATCCTTAGAGAAAGTATAATATATCCTTCTAGAAAGTCTAATATATCCTTAGAGAAAGTATAATATATTCTTATAGAAAGTCTAATATATCCTTAGAGAAAGTCTAATATATCCTTAGAGAAAGTATAATATATCCTTAGAGAAAGTCTAATATATCCTTAGAGAAAGTATAATATATCCTTAGAGAAAGTATAATATATCCTTAGAGAAAGTATAATATATCCTTACAGAAAGTCTAATATATCCTTATTGAAAGTCCAATATATTCTTATAGAAAGTCTAATATATTCTTATAGAAAGTCTAATATATCCTTAGAGAAAGTATAATATATCCTTATAGAAAAAGTCTAATATATTCTTATAGAAAGTCTAATATATTCTTATAGAAAGTATTATATATCCTTATAGAAAGTATAATATATCCTTAGATAAAGTATAATATATCCTTATAGAAAGTATAATATATCCTTAGAGAAAGTGTAATATATCCTTAGAGAAAGTCTAATATATCCTTAGAGAAAGTATAATATATCCTTAGAGAAAGTATAATATATCCTTATAATCCTTAGAGAAAGTCTAATATATCCTTAGAGAAAGTCTAATATATCCTTAGAGAAAGTATAATATATCCTTATAATCCTTAGAGAAAGTCTAATATATCCTTAGAGAAAGTCTAATATATCCTTAGAGAAAGTATAATATATCCTTATAGAAAGTCTAATATATCCTTATAGAAAGTATAATATATCCTTATATAAAGTATAATATATCCTTATAGAAAGTATAATATATCCTTAGAGAAAGTGTAATATATCCTTAGAAAAAGTATAATATATCCTTAGAGAAAGTGTAATATTTCCTTATAGAAAGTCTAATATATCCTTATAGAAAGTATTATATATCCTTATAGAAAGTATAATATATCCTTAGAGAAAGTCTAATATATCCTTATAGAAAGTCTAATATATCCTTAGAGAAAGTATAATATATCCTTAGAGAAAGTATAATATATCCTTAGAGAAAGTATAATATATCCTGATAGAAAGTCTAAAATATCCTTATAGAAAGTCTAATATATCCTTAGAGAAAGTATAATATATCCTTATAGAAAGTATAATATATCCTTATAGAAAGTCTAAAATATCCTTATAGAAAGTCTAAAATATCCTTATAGAAAGTCTAATATATCCTTAGAGAAAGTATAATATATCCTTATAGAAAGTATAATATATCCTTATAGAAAATATAATATATCCTTATAGAAAGTCTAATATATCCTTATAGAAAGTCTAATATATCCTTAGAGAAAGTATAATATATCCTTAGAGAAAGTATTATATATCCTTAGAGAAAGTATTATATATCCTTATAGAAAGTCTAATATATCCTTATAGAAAGTATAATATATCCTTATAGAAAGTATTATATATCCTTATAGAAAGTATTATATATCCTTATAGAAAGTCTAATATATCCTTATAGAAAGTCTAATATATCCTTAGAGAAGGTATAATATATCCTTATAGAAAGTATAATATATCCTTAGAGAAAGTATAATATATCCTTAGAGAAAGTCTAATATATCCTTATAGAAAGTCTAATATATCCTTAGAGAAAGTAGAATATATCCTTAGAGAAAGTAGAATATATCCTTAGAGAAAGTAGAATATATCCTTAGAGAAAGTAGAATATATCCTTAGAGAAAGTAGAATATATCCTTAGAGAAAGTATTATATATCCTTATAGAACGTATTATATATCCTTATAGAAAGTCTAATATATCCTTATAGAAAGTCTAATATATCCTTATAGAAAGTCTAATATATCCTTATAGAAAGTATTATATATCCTTATAGAAAGTATTATATATCCTTATAGAAAGTATAATATATCCTTATAGAAAGTATTATATATCCTTATAGAACGTATTATATATCCTTATAGAAAGTCTAATATATCCTTATAGAAAGTCTAATATATTCTTATAGAAAGTATAATATATCCTTATAGAAAGTATTATATATCCTTATAGAAAGTATTATATATCCTTATAGAAAGTCTAATATATCCTTATAGAAAGTCTAATATATCCTTAGAGAAGATATAATATATCCTTAGAGAAAGTATAATATATCCTTAGAGAAAGTATAATATATCCTTAGAGAAAGTATAATATATCCTTAGAGAAAGTATAATATATCCTTAGAGAAAGTCTAATATATCCTTTGTGAAAGTCTAATATATCCTTATAGAAAGTATAATATATCCTTAGAGAAAGTATAATATATCCTTAGAGAAAGTATAATATATCCTTAGAGAAAGTATAATATATCCTTTGAGAAAGTATAATATATCCTTTGAGAAAGTATAATATATCCTTAGAGAAAGTATAATATATCTTTATAGAAAGTATAATATATCCTTAGAGAAAGTATAATATATCCTTTGAGAAATCCTCCAGCACAGCCTGCTCATCCACTACTGCAAACCCAAGCATGTTACTGAAATGTTTTATTATAAAAGTGCATTGTGTCCTTATTCAGAGGAATTCTAATATAATAAATGGTTACCCAGGTACTTAGGCTAATTATATTTATTAGGCATGTGCACATCTTCATTATTCTGCATTTCTTTCACACGGTGTTCCCCTCATTTTAATGTAGTAAAAGTGAAACACAAATATCTGTGCAAAAAAAAAAAGATATTTGTGTGTTGCATAATAATGAAGATTTAATGTTTAAACAATTTGCTCAGAGATAAGCTCAGTCTGGTGGCATAATGAGACCTGCCCCACTGAGCTTACAATCTACTAGTATAACGGGAGACCCTGCCCCACTGAGCTTACAATCTACTGGTACACAGGAGACCCTGTCCTAGTGAGCTTGCACTCTACTGGTATAACAGGAGACCCTGCCCCACTGAGTTTACAATCTACTGGTACACAGGAGACCCTGTCCTAGTGAGCTTGCACTCTACTGGTATAACAGGAGACCCTACACCACTGAGTTTACAATCTACTGGTATAACAGGAGACCCTACACCACTGAGCTTACAATCTACTGGTATAACGGAAGACCCTGCCCCAGTGAGCTTACAATCTACTGGTATAACGGGAGACCCGACCCCAGTGAGCTTACAATCTACTGGTATAATCTAAGGCCCTGGCCCACTGAGTTTACAATCTACTGGTACATAGGAGACCCTGTCCTAATGAGCTTGCACTCTACTGGTATAACAGTAGACCCAACCCCACTGAGTTTACAATCTACTGGTATAACGGGAGACCCTGCCCCGCTGAGCTTACACTCTACTGGTATAACAGGAGACCCTGCCCCAGTGAGTTTACAATCTACTGGTATAACGGGAGACCCTGCCCCGCTGAGCTTACACTCTACTGGTATAACAGTAGACCCAACCCCACTGAGTTTACAATCTACTGGTATAACGGGAGACCCTGCCCCGCTGAGCTTACACTCTACTGGTATAACAGGAGACCCTGCCCCAGTGAGTTTACAATCTACTGGTATAACGGGAGACCCTGCCTCAGTGAACTTACAATCTACTGGTATAATGGGAGATCCTGCCCCACTGAGCTTACAATATACTAGTATAACGGGAGACCCTGCCCCACTGAGCTTACACTCTACTGTTATAACAGGAGACCCTGCCCCAGTGAGCTTACAATCTACTGGTATAACGGGAGACCCTGCCCCAGTGAGCTTACACTCTACTGGTATAATGGGAGACCCTGCCCCACTGAGCTTACAATTTACTAGTATAATGGGAGACCCTGCCCCAGTGGGCTTACACTCTACTGGTATAATGGGAGACCCTGCCCCACTGAGCTTACAATTTACTAGTATAACGGGAGACCCTGCCCCACTGAGCTTACACTCTACTGTTATAACAGGAGACCCTGCCCCAGTGAGCTTACAATCTACTGGTATAACGCGAGACCCTACCCCACTGAGCTTACAATCTACTGGTATAATGGGAGACCCTGCCCCACTGAGCTTACAATCTACTAATATAACGGGAGACCCTGCCCCACTGAGCTTACACTCTACTGTTATAACAGGAGACCCTGCCCCAGTGAGCTTACAATCTACTGGTATAACGGGAGACCTTGTCCCAGTGAGCTTAGAATCTACTGGTATAATGGGAGACCCTGCCCCAGTGAGCTTACACTCTACTGGTATAACGGGAGACCCTGGCCCAGTAAGCTTACAATCTACTGGTATAACGGGAGACTCTGCCCCAGTGATCCTTCAATCTACTGGTATAATGGGAGACCCTGGTCCAGTGAGATTACACTCTACTGGTATAACGGGAGACCCTGCCCCAGTGAGCTTACAATCTACTAGTATAACGTGAGTACCTGCCCAGAGAGCTTACAATCTACTGGTATAACGAGAGACCATGCCCCAGTGATCTTACATTCTACTAGTATAACATGAGTACCTGCCCCAGAGAGCTTACAATCTACTGGTTTAACAGGAGACCCGGCCCTAGTGAGCTTACAATCTACTGGTATAACTAGAGACCCTGCCCCAGTGAGCTTACAATCTACTGGTATAACGGGAGACCCTGCCCCAGTGAGCTTACAATCTACTGGTATAATGGGAGTCCCTGCCCCAGTGAGCTTACAATCTACTTGTATAGCGGGAGTCCCTGCCCCAGTGAGCTTACAATCTACTGGAATAACGGAAGAGACCCTGCCCCAGTGAACTTACAATCTACTGGTAAAACAGGAGACCCTGCCCCAGTGAGCTTACAATCTACTGGTAAAACGGGAGACCCTGCCCCAGTGAGCTTACACTCTACTGGTATAACTGGAGACTCTACCCCAGTGAGCTTACAATCTACTGGTATAACGGGAGAACCTGCCCCAGTGAGCTTACAATCTACTGGTAAAACGGGAGACCCTGCCCCAGTGAGCTTACACTCTACTGGTATAACTGGAGACCCTACCCCATTGAGCTTACAATCTACTGGTATAATTGGAGATCCTGCCCTAGGGAGCTTACAATCTACTGGTAAAACGGGAGACCCTGCCCCAGTGAGCTTACACTCTACTGGTATAACTGGAGACCCTACCCCATTGAGCTTACAATCTACTGGTATAATGGGAGATCCTGCCCCAGTGAGCTTACAATCTACTGGTATAACAGGAGACCCTACCCCAGTGAACTTACAATCTACTGGTATAATGGGAGACCCTGCCACAGTGAGCTTAAAATCTACTGGTATAACATGAGACTCTGTCCCAGTGAGCTTACAATCTACTGGTATAACGGGAGACCCTGCCCCAGTGAGCTTACAATCTACTGGTATAATAGGAGTCTCAGTGAGCTTACAATCTACTTGTATAGCGGGAGTCCCTGCCCCAGTGAGCTTAAAATCTAATGGTATAACAGGAGACCCTGCCCCAGTGATCTTACAATCTACTGGTATATCGGGATACTCTGTCTCAGTGAGTTTACAATCTACTGGTATAACGGGATACTCTGTCTCAGTGAGCTTACAATCTACTGGTATAACGGGAGACCCTACCCCAGTGATCTTACAATCTACCGGTAAAACGGGAGATCCTGCCCCAGTGAGCTTACAATCTACTGGTATAATGGGAAACCCTACCCCAGTGAGCTTACAGTCTACTGGTATAATGTGAGATCCTGCCCCAGTGAGCTTACAATCTACTGGTATAACGGGAGACCCTACCCCAGTGAGCTTACAGTCTACTGGTATAACAGGTGACCCTGCCCCAGTGAGTTTACAATCTACTGGTATAATGGGAGATCCTGCCCCAGTGAGCTTACAATCTACTGGTAAAACGGGAGTCCCTGCCCCAGTGAGCTTACAATCTACTTGTATAGCTGGAGTGCCTGCCCCAGTGAGCTTACAATCTACTGGTAAAACAGGAGTCCCTGCCCCAGTGAGCTTACAATCTACTGGTATAATGGGAGATTCTGCCCAGTGAGCCTACAATCTACTGGTATAACGGGAGACCCTGTGCTAGTGAGCTTACAATCTACTGATATAATGGGAGACCCTGTCCCAGTTGCTTACAATCTACTGGTATAACGGGAGATCCTGCCCCAGTGAGCTTACAATCTACTGGTATAACGGGAGACCCTGCCCCAGTGATCTTACAATCTACTGGTATATCGGGATACTCTGTCTCAGTGAGTTTACAATCTACTGGTATAACGGGATACTCTGTCTCAGTGAGCTTACAATCTACTGGTATAACGGGAGACCCTACCCCAGTGATCTTACAATCTACCGGTAAAACGGGAGATCCTGCCCCAGTGAGCTTACAATCTACTGGTATAATGGGAAACCCTACCCCAGTGAGCTTACAGTCTACTGGTATAATGTGAGATCCTGCCCCAGTGAGCTTACAATCTACTGGTATAACGGGAGACCCTACCCCAGTGAGCTTACAGTCTACTGGTATAACAGGTGACCCTGCCCCAGTGAGTTTACAATCTACTGGTATAATGGGAGATCCTGCCCCAGTGAGCTTACAATCTACTGGTAAAACGGGAGTCCCTGCCCCAGTGAGCTTACAATCTACTTGTATAGCTGGAGTGCCTGCCCCAGTGAGCTTACAATCTACTGGTAAAACAGGAGTCCCTGCCCCAGTGAGCTTACAATCTACTGGTATAATGGGAGATTCTGCCCAGTGAGCCTACAATCTACTGGTATAACGGGAGACCCTGTGCTAGTGAGCTTACAATCTACTGATATAATGGGAGACCCTGTCCCAGTTGCTTACAATCTACTGGTATAACGGGAGATCCTGCCCCAGTGAGCTTACAATCTACTGGTATAACGGGAGACCCTACCCCTGTGAGCTTGCAATCTACTGGTATAATGGGAGACCCTGCCCCAGTGAGCTTACACTCTACTGGTAAAACAGGAGACCGTATCCCAGTGAGCTTACAATCTACTGGTATAACGGGAGACCCTGTCCTAGTGAGCTTACAATCTACTGGTATAACAGGAAACCCTGTCCCAGTGAGCTTAGAATCTACTGATATAATGGCAGACTCTGTCCCAGTGAGTCTACAATCTAGCAGTATAATGGCAGACTCTGTACCAGTGAGCTTACATGCTAGCAGTATAATGGCAGACCCTTTAGTAGTGAGCTTACAGTCTAGGAGTATAATGGCCCCAGTGAGCTTACAGTATAGCGGTATAATGGCAAATCCTGCCCCTTTGAGCTTACAATCTACTGGTATAATGGGAGACCCTGCCCCAGTGAGCTTACACTCTACTGGTATAATGGGAGACCCTACCCCAGTGAGCTTACAATCTACTGGTATAATGGGAGACCCTGCCCCACTGAGCTTACAATCTACTAGTATAACGGGAGACCCTGCCCCACTGAGCTTACACTCTACTGTTATAACAGGAGACCCTGCCCCAGTGAGCTTACAATCTACTGGTATAACGGGAGACCTTGTCCCAGTGAGCTTAGAATCTACTGGTATAATGGGAGAACCTGCCCCAGTGAGCTTACACTCTACTGGTATAACGGGAGACCCTGGCCCAGTGAGCTTACAATCTACTGGTATAACGGGAGACTCTGCCCCAGTGATCCTACAATCTACTGGTATAATGGGAGACCCTGGTTCAGTGAGCTTACACTCTACTGGTATAACGGGAAAACCTGCCCCAGTGAGCTTACAATCTACTAGTATAACGTGAGTACCTGCCCAGAGAGCTTACAATCTACTGGTATAACGAGAGACCCTGCCCCAGTGAGCTTACATTCTACTAGTATAACATGAGTACCTGCCCCAGACAGCTTACAATCTACTGGTTTAACAGGAGACCCGGCCCTAGTAAGCTTACAGTCTACTGGTATAACGAGAGACCCTGCCACAGTGAGCTTACAATCTACTGGCATAACAGGAGACCCTGCCCCAGTGAGCTTACAATCTATTGGTATAATGGGAGTCCCTGCCCCAGTGAGCTTACAATCTACTTGTATAGCGGGAGTGCCTGCCCCAGTGAGCTTACAATCTACTGGTAAAACAGGAGTCCCTGCCCCAGTGAGCTTACAATCTACTGGTATAACGGGAGACCCTGTGCTAGTGAGCTTACAATCTACTGATATAATGGGAGACCCTGTCCCAGTTGCTTACAATCTACTTGTATAACGGGAGATCCTGCCCCAGTGAGCTTACAATCTACTGGTATAACGGGAGACCCTACCCCTGTGAGCTTTTAATCTACTGGTATAATGGGAGACCCTGCCCCAGTGAGCTTACACTCTACTGGTATAACGGGAGACCCTGTCCTAGTGAGCTTACAATCTACTGGTATAACAGGAAACCCTGTCCCAGTGAGCTTAGAATCTACTGATATAATGGCAGACTCTGTCCCAGTGAGTCTACAATCTAGCAGTATAATGGCAGACTCTGTACCAGTGAGCTTACATGCTAGCAGTATAATGGCAGACCCTTTCCTAGTGAGCTTACAGTCTAGGAGTATAATGGCCCCAGTGAGCTTACAGTATAGCTGTATAATGGCAAATCCTGCCCCTTTGAGCTTACAATCTACTGGTATAACGGGAGACCCTGCCCCAGTGAGCTTACACTCTACTGGTATAACGGGAGACCCTACCCCAGTGAGCTTACAATCTACTGGTATAATGGGAGACCCTGCCCCACTGAGCTTACAATCTACTAGTATAATGGGAGACCCTGCCCCACTGAGCTTACACTCTACTGTTATAACAGGAGACCCTGCCCCAGTGAGCTTACAATCTACTGGTATAACGGGAGACCTTGTCCCAGTGATCTTAGAATCTACTGGTATAATGGGAGACCCTGCCCCAGTGAGCTTACACTCTACTGGTATAACGGGAGACCCTGGCCCAGTGAGCTTACAATCTACTGGTATAACGGGAGACTCTGCCCCAGTGATCCTACAATCTACTGGTATAATGGGAGACCCTGGTCCAGTGAGCTTACACTCTACTGGTATAACGGGAGACCCTGCCCCAGTGAGCTTACAATCTACTAGTATAACGTGAGTACCTGCCCAGAGAGCTTACAATCTACTGGTATAGCGAGAGACCTTGCCCCAGTGAGCTTACATTCTACTAGTATAACATGAGTACCTGCCCCAGAGAGCTTACAATCTACTGGTTTAACAGGAGACCCGGCCATAGTAAGCTTACAGTCTACTGGTATAACGAGAGACCCTGCCACAGTGAGCTTACAATCTACTGGCTTAACGGGAGACCCTGCCCCAGTGAGCTTACAATCTATTGGTATAATGGGAGTCCCTGCCCCAGTGAGCTTACAATCTACTTGTATAGCGGGAGTCCCTGCCCCAGTGAGCTTAAAATCTACTGGTATAACAGGACACCCTACCCCACTGAGCTTACAATCTACTGGTATAACAGGAGACCCTACCCCACTGTGCTTACAATCTACTGAAATAACGGAAGAGACCCTGCCCCAGTGAACTTACAATCTACTGGTAAAACGGGAGATCCTGACCCAGTGAGCTTACAATCTACTGGTATAACGGGAGACCCTGCCCCAGTGAGCTTACACTCTACTGGTATAACGGGAGACCCTGCCCCAGTGAGCTTACAATCTACTGGTAAAACGGGAGACCCTACCCCAGTGAGCTTACTCTCTACTGGTATAACTGGAGACCCTACCCCAGTGAGCTTACAATCTACTGGTATAATGGGAGATCCTGCCCCAGTGAGCTTACAATCTACTGGTTTAACGGGAGACCCTGTCCTAGTGATCTTACAATCTACTGGTATAATAGGAGACCCTACCCCAGTGAGCTTACACTCTACTGGTATAACAGGAGACCCTACCCCAGTGAACTTACAATCTACTGGTATAATGGGAGACCCTGCCACAGTGATCTTAAAATCTACTGGTATAACATGAGACTCTGTCCCAGTGAGCTTACAATCTACTGGTATAACGGGAGACCCTGCCCCAGTGAGCTTACAATCTACTGGTATAATAGGAGTCTCAGTGAGCTTACAATCTACTTGTATAGCGGGAGTGCCTGCCCCAGTGAGCTTACAATCTACTGGTAAAACAGGAGTCCCTGCCCCAGTGAGCTTAACATCTACTGGTATAACAGGAGACCCTGCCCCAGTGATCTTACAATCTACTGGTATAACGGGATACTCTGTCTCAGTGAGCTTACAATCTACTGGAATAACGGAAGACCCTACCCCAGTGAGCTTACAATCTACTGGTAAAAAGGGAGACCCTGCCCCAGTGAGCTTACAATCTAATGGTAAAAAGGGAGACCATGCCCCAATGAGCTTCCAATCTACTGGTATAACAGGAGACCCTGCCCCAGTGATCCTACAATCTACTGGTATAACGGGATACTCTGTCTCAGTGAGCTTACAATCTACTGGTATAATGGGAGACCCTACCCCAGTGAGCTTACAATCTACTGGTAAAACGGGAGATCCTGCCCCAGTGAGTTTACAATCTACTGGTATAACGGGAGACCCTACCCCTGTGAGCTTACAATCTACTGGTATAACGGGAGACCCTACCCCTGTGAGCTTACAATCTACTGGTATAACGGGAGACCCTACCCCAGTGAGCTTACAGTCTACTGGTATAATGGGAGATCCTGCCCCAGTGAGCTTACAGTCTACTGGTATAACAGGTGACCCTGCCCCAGTGAGCTTACAATCTATTGGTATAATGGGAGATCCTGCCCCAGTGAGCTTACAATCTACTGGTAAAACGGGAGTCCCTGCCCCACTGAGCTTACAATCTACTGGTATAACGGGAGACCCTGTGCTAGTGAGCTTACAATCTACTGATATAATGGGAGATCCTACCCCAGTGAGCTTACAATCTACTGGTATAACGGGAGACCCTACCCCTGTGAGCTTACAATCTACTGGTATAATGGGAGACCCTGCCCCAGTGAGCTTACAATCTACTGGTATAACGGGAGACCCTGTCCTAGTGAGCTTACAATCTACTGGTATAACAGGAAACCCTGTCCCAGTGAGCTTAGAATCTACTGATATAATGGCAGACTCTGTCCCAGTGAGTCTACAATCTAGCAGTATAATGGCAGACCCTTTCCTAGTGAGCTTACAGTCTAGGAGTATAATGGTCCCAGCGAGCTTACAGTATAGCGGTATAATGGCAAATCCTGCCCCTTTGAGCTTACAATCTACTGGTATAACGGGAGACCCTACCCCAGTGAGCTTACAATCTACTGGTATAATGGGAGATCCTGCCCCAGTGAGCTTACAATTTACTAGTATAACGGGAGACCCTGTCCTAGTGAGCTTACAATCTACTGGTATAATGGGAAACCCTGTCCCAGTGAGCTTACATTCTACTGGTATAACACGAGACCCTACCCCAGTTAGCTTACAATCTACTGGTAAAATGGGAGACCCTGCCCCAGTGAGCTTACAATCTAATGGTAAAAAGGGAGACCCTGCCCCAATGAGCTTCCAATCTACTGGTATAATGGGAGACCCTAGCCCAGTGAGCTTCCAATCTACTGGTATAATGGGAGACCCTAGCCCAGTGAGCTTACAATCTACTGGTATAACAGGAGACCCTGTCCTAGTGAACTTAAAATCTACTAGTATAATGGCACACCCTGTCCCAGTGAGTCTACAATCTAGCAGTATAATGGCAGACTCAGTACCAGTGAGCTTACAGTATAGCAGTTTAATGGCAGACCCCTTTCCTAGTGAGCTTACAGTATAACAGTATAATGGCAGACCCTGTCCCAGTGAGCTTACAGTGTAGCGGTATAATGGCAGACCCTGTCCCAGTGAGCTTACAGTGTAGCAGTATAATGGCAGGCCCCTTTCCTAGTGAGCTTACAGTATAACAGTATAATGGCAGACTCTGTACCAGTGAGCTTACAGACTAGTGGTATAATGGCAGACCCTGTCCCATTGAGCTTACAGTCTAGTGGTATAATGGCAGATCCTGTCCCAGTGAGCTTACAGTCTAGTGGTATAATGGCAGACTCTGTACCAGTGAGCTTACAGTCTAGTGGTATAATGGCAGACTCTGTACCAGTGAGCTTACAGTCTAGTGGTCTAATGGCAGACTCTGTCCCAGTGAGCTTACAGTCTAGTGGTATAATGGCAGACTCTGTCCCAGTGAGCTTACAGTCTAGTGGTATAATGGCAGACTCAGTACCAGTGAGCTTACAGTCTAGTGGTATAATGGCAGACTCAGTACCAGTGAGCTTACAGTCTAGTGGTATAATGGCAGACTCTGTCCCACTGAGCTTACAGTCTAGTGGTATAATGGCAGACCCTGTCCCAGTGAGCTTACAGTCTAGTGGTATAATGGCAGACTCTGTCCCAGTGAGCTTACAGACTAGTGGTATAATGGCAGACTCTGTACCAGTGAGCTTACAGTCTAATGGTATAATGGCAGACCCTGTCCCAGTGAGCTTACAGTCTAGTGGTATAATGGCAGAATCTGTCCCAGTGAGCTTACAGACTAGTGGTATAATGGCAGACTCTGTACCAGTGAGCTTACAGTCTAGTGGTATAATGGCAGACCCTGTCCCAGTGAGCTTACAGTCTAGTGGTATAATGGCAGACCCTGTTTCAGTGAGCTTACAGTCTAGTGGTATAATGGCAGGCCCTGTCCCAGTGAGCTTACAGTCTAGCGGTATAATGGCAGGCCCTGTCCCAGTGAGCTTACAGTCTAGCGGTATAATGGCAGGCCCTGTCCCAGTTAGCTTACAGTCTAGCAGTATAATGGCAGACTCTGTCCCAGTGAGCTTACAGTCTAGTGGTATAATGGCAGACTCTGTCCCACTGAGCTTACAGTCTAGCAGTATAATGGCAGGCTCTGTCCCAGTGAGCTTACAGTCTAGCGGTATAATGGCAGGCCCTGTCCCAGTTAGCTTACAGTCTAGCAGTATAATGACAGGCTCTGTCCCAGTGAGCTTACAGTCTAGTGGTATAATGGCAGATCCTGTTTCAGTGAGCTTACAGTCTAGTGGTATAATGGCAGGCCCTGTCCCAGTGAGCTTACAGTCTAGCGGTATAATGGCAGGCCCTGTCCCAGTGAGCTTACAGTCTAGCGGTATAATGGCAGGCCCTGTCCCAGTTAGCTTACAGTCTAGCAGTATAATGACAGGCCCTCTCCCAGTGAGCTTATAGTCTAGCAGTATAATGGCAGACTCTGTACCAGTGAGCTTACAGTCTAGCAGTATAATGGCAGACTCTGTACCAGTGAGCTTACAGTCTAGCAGTATAATGGCAGATCCTGTCCCAGAGAGCTTACAGTCTAGTGGTATAATGGCAGGCCCTCTCCCAGTGAGCTTACAGTCTAGCAGTATAATGGCAGACTCTGTACCAGTGAGCTTACAGTCTAGCAGTATAATGGCAAACCCTGTCCCAGTGAGCTTACAGTCTAGCAGTATAATGGCAGACTCTGTCCCAGTGAGCTTACAGTCTAGTGGTATAATGGCAGACCCTGTCCCAGTGAGCTTACAGTCTAGTGGTATAATGGCAGACCCTGTCCCAGTGAGCTTACAGTCTAGTGGTATAATGGCAGACCCTGTCCCAGTGAGCTTACAGTCTAGTGGTATAATGGCAGACCCTGTCCCAGTGAGCTTACAGTCTAGTGGTAGAATGGCAGGCCCTGTCCCAGTGAACTTACTGTCTAGTGGTATAATGGCAGACTCTGTACCAGTGAGCTTACAGTCTAGTGGTATAATGGCAGACCCTGTCCCAGTGAGCTTACAGTCTAGCAGTATAATGGCAGACCCTGTGCCAGTGAGCTTACAGTCTAGTGGTATAATGGTAGATCCTGTCACAGTGAGCTTACAGTCTAGCAGTATAATGGCAGATCCTGTCCCAGTGAGCTTACAGTCTAGTGGTATAATGGTAGATCCTGTCACAGTGAGCTTACAGTCTAGCAGTAGAATGGCAGACTCTGTACCAGTGAGCTTACAGTCTAGTGGTATAATGGCAGACCCTGTCCCAGTGAGCTTACAGTCTAGTGGTATAATGGCAAACCCTGTGCCAGTGAGCTTACAGTCTAGCAGTAGAATGGCAGACTCTGTCCCAGTGAGCTTACAGCCTAGCAGTATAATGGCAGACTCTGTCCCACTGAGCTTACAGTCTAGTGGTATAATGGCAGACCCTGTCCCAGTGAGCTTACAGTCTAGTGGTATAATGGCAGACTCTGTCCCACTGAGCTTACAGTCTAGTGGTATAATGGCAGACCCTGTCCCAGTGAACTTACAGTCTAGCGGTATAATGACAGGCCCTCTCCCAGTGAGCTTACATTCTAGCAGTATAATGACAGGCCCTCTCCCAGTGAGCTTACAGTCTAGCGGTATAATGGCAGACCCTGTCCCAGTGAGCTTACAGTCTAGCAGTATAATGGCAGATCCTGTCCCAGTGAGCTTACAGTCTAGCAGTATAATGGCAGACTCTGTACCAGTGAGCTTACAGTCTAGCAGTATAATGGCAGACCCTGTCCCAGTGAGCTTACAGTCTAGTGGTATAATGGCAGACCCTGTCCCAGTGAACTTACAGTCTAGCAGTATAATGGCAGACCCTGTACCAGTGAGCTTACAGTCTAGCAGTATAATGGCAGATCCTGTCCCAGTGAGCTTACAGTCTAGCAGTATAATGGCAGATCCTGTCCCAGTGAGCTTACAGTCTAGCAGTATAATGGCAAACCCTGTCCCAGTGAGCTTACAGTCTAGCGGTATAATGGCAGACCCTGTCCCAGTGAGCTTACAGTCTAGTGGTATAATGGCAGGTCCTGTCCCAGTGAGCTTACAGTCTAGCGGTATAATGGCAGACCCTGTCCCAGTGAGCTTACAGTCTAGCGGTATAATGGCAGACCCTGTCCCAGTGAGCTTACAGTCTAGCAGTATAATGGCAGATCCTGTCCCAGTGAGCTTACAGTCTAGCAGTATAATGGCAGACTCTGTACCAGTGAGCTTATAGTCTAGCAGTATAATGGCAGACCCTGTCCCAGTGAGCTTACAGTCTAGCAGTATAATGGCAGACCCTGTCCCAGTGAGCTTACAGTCTAGTGGTCTAATGGCAGACTCTGTACCAGTGAGCTTACAGTCTAGTGGTATAATGGCAGATTCTGTACCAGTGAGCTTACAGTCTAGTGGTATAATGGCAGACTCTGTACCAGTGAGCTTACAGTCTAGTGGTATAATGGCAGACTCTGTCCCAGTGAGCTTACAGCCTAGCAGTATAATGGCAGACTCTGTACCAGTGAGCTTACAGTCTAGTGGTATAATGGCAGACTCTGTCCCAGTGAGCTTACAGTCTAGTGGTATAATGGCAAACCCTGTCCCAGTGAACTTACAGTCTAGCAGTATAATGGCAGACTCTGTACCAGTGAGCTTACAGTCTAGTGGTATAATGGCAGACCCTGTCCCAGTGAGCTTACAGTCTAGTGGTATAATGGCAAACCCTGTCCCAGTGAACTTACAGTCTAGCAGTATAATGGCAGACTCTGTACCAGTGAGCTTACAGTCTAGCAGTATAATGGCAGACTCTGTCCCAGTGAGCTTACAGTCTAGTGGTATAATGGCAAACCCTGTCCCAGTGAACTTACAGTCTAGCAGTATAATGGCAGACTCTGTACCAGTGAGCTTACAGTCTAGCAGTATAATGGCAGACCCTGTCCCAGTGAGCTTACAGTCTAGTGGTATAATGGCAGATCCTGTCCCAGTGAGCTTACAGTCTAGCAGTATAATGACAGGCCCTGTCCCAGTGAGCTTACAGTCTAGCAGTATAATGACAGGCCCTGTCCCAGTGAGCTTACAGTCTAGCGGTATAATGGCAGACCCTGTCCCAGTGAGCTTACAGTCTAGCAGTATAATGGCAGATCCTGTCCCAGTGAGCTTACAGTCTAGCAGTATAATGGCAGGCCCTGTCCCAGTGAGCTTACAGTCTAGCAGTATAATGACAGGCCCTGTCCCAGTGAGCTTACAGTCTAGCGGTATAATGGCAGACCCTGTCCCAGTGAGCTTACAGTCTAGCAGTATAATGGCAGATCCTGTCCCAGTGAGCTTACAGTCTAGCAGTATAATGGCAGATCCTGTCCCAGTGAGCTTACAGTCTAGCAGTATAATGGCAGACCCTGTCCCAGTGAGCTTACAGTCTAGCAGTATAATGACAGACTCAGTACCAGTGAGCTTACAGCCTAGCAGTATAATGACAGACCCTGTCCCAGTGAGCTTACAGTCTAGCAGTATAATGACAGACTCAGTACCAGTGAGCTTACAGTCTAGCAGTATAATGGCAGATCCTGTCCCAGTGAGCTTACAGTCTAGCAGTATAATGACAGGCCCTGCACCCAAAAGAAAGGAAATCTAGTGGCATTGTGACATACTGTGGCCTTTAGGATGTATAGTGCTGTAGAGCGTGTCATTAATGACCATCTGACACCCCAGTTCGGTCTCTGCGCTATTCGTCTTGCTGCCATTGTCTGATAGACATGATATTGTAGCAGATGCTACTTTTTCCTCTCACCTTATTTTTTCCATAACACAGTTGTTTCTCTGCACTTGATAAAGTTTAAAATAAACAGATCCCGAGGTGAATTACAGGCATTACAATTGGATTGGCATCTAAACTGTGGAGCAGTTGGCGTTCCTGCATCAGGGGACTGAAAACAGCAGGTTTTTGCTGGAGGGGACAAGCACGTTATTTCCCTCTTGGTCCTCAACAACTAAGCAGATGTCCTAGAATTATTATTTTACCTTCTAGTAATTTTGTTTCTTATCCTCCCAGGTACGTCACAGCCTCCTCTGCAGATGTGCAGGTATGTTTGTACTAATCTGTATCTTTAGCGCCACCTTATGGCTATTTATATTAACTGCTGCCCCTTTTATTCTCCCACCCATCAAAACAATTTAACTTCAGATAAATCTGCCTTCTACACTATATGTTTTTTTTCTTCTCATTATTATTACTCTTGTAAAACAAGAGAAAAAAGAGTGGAAGTAAAAGAATCCCTTGCTCTCTATTCTGTGCTTTCTTGCACTGTAGAATAAATTACAATCTGTAGGCCAGATTAAGAATGGAGCGCAAATGTTTAGCCACAAGTGATATTGGGTTTTCTCGATAGTTTGCGCACAGATTAAATTGCGCTGGTATTACAAGTTGGAAGTAAACACAACTGCTTGAGCGCAATCGTTGAGTTAGCGATTCCTCAGAGCTTGTGGTTAACTGTCTTGCGAAACAAAAAAGTCTCACAAAACACATCAAAAATACATTACAAGTATAGTTACACTCATACACCATCTAATAAATATACATTACACAGTATAGTTACACTCATACACCATCTAATAAATATACATTACATAGTATAGTTACACTCATACACCATCTAATAAATATACATTACACAGTATAGTTACACTCATACACCATCTAATAAATATACATTACAAAGTACAGTTACACTCATACACCATCTAATAAATATACATTACACAGTATAGTTACACTCATACACCATCTAATAAATATACATTACACAGTATAGTTACACTCATACGCCATCTAATAAAAATACATTACACAGTATAGTTACACTCATACACCATCTAATAAAAATACATTACACAGTATAGTTACACTCATACACCATCTAATAAAAATACATTACACAGTATAGTTACACTCATACACCATCTAATAAATATACATTACATAGTATAGTTACACTCATACACCATCTAATAAATATACATTACAAAGTATAGTTACACTCATACACCATCTAATAAAAATACATTACACAGTATAGTTACACTCATACACCATCTAATAAATATACATTACAAGTATAGTTACACTCATACACCATCTAATAAAAATACATTACACAGTATAGTTACACTCATACACCATCTAATAAAAATACATTACACAGTATAGTTACACTCATACACCATCTAATAAATATACATTACATAGTATAGTTACACTCATACACCATCTAATAAATATACATTACAAGTATAGTTACACTCATACACCATCTAATAAAAATACATTACACAGTATAGTTACATTCATACACCATCTAATAAAAATACATTACACAGTATAGTTACACTCATACACCATCTAATAAATATACATTACACAGTACAGTTACACTCATACACCATCTAATAAATATACATTACATAGTATAGTTACACTCATACACCATCTAATAAATATACATTACACAGTATAGTTACACTCATACACCATCTAATAAAAATACATTACACAGTATAGTTACACTCATACACCATCTAATAAATATACATTACACAGTATAGTTACACTCATACACCATCTAATAAATATACATTACATAGTATAGTTACACTCATACACCATCTAATAAATATACATTACAAAGTACAGTTACACTCATACACCATCTAATAAATATACATTACACAGTATAGTTACACTCATACACCATCTAATAAATATACATTACACAGTATAGTTACACTCATACACCATCTAATAAATATACATTACACAGTATAGTTACACTCATACACCATCTAATAAATATACATTACAAGTATAGTTACACTCATACACCATCTAATAAAAATACATTACAAGTATAGTTACACTCATACACCATCTAATAAAAATACATTACAAAGTATAGTTACACTCATACACCATCTAATAAATATACATTACACAGTATAGTTACACTCATACACCATCTAATAAAAATACATTACACAGTATAGTTACACTCATACACCATCTAATAAAAATACATTACACAGTATAGTTACACTCATACACCATCTAATAAATATACATTACAAGTATAGTTACACTCATACACCATCTAATAAAAATACATTACAAGAATAGTTACACTCATACGCCATCTAATAAATATACATTACAAGTATAGTTACACTCATACACCATCTAATAAATATACATTACACAGTATAGTTACACTCATACACCATCTAATAAATATACATTACAAAGTATAGTTACACTCATACACCATCTAATAAATATACATTACACAGTATAGTTACACTCATACACCATCTAATAAAAATACATTACAAAGTATAGTTACACTCATACACCATCTAATAAATATACATTACACAGTATAGTTACACACATAATAACACCATCTAATAAAAATACATTACAAAGTATAGTTACACTCATACACCATCTAATAAATATACATTACATAGTATAGTTACACTCATACACCATCTAATAAAAATACATTACATAGTATAGTTACACTCATACACCATCTAATAAAAATACATTACAAAGTATAGTTACACTCATACACCATCTAATAAATATACATTACATAGTATAGTTACACTCATACACCATCTAATAAAAATACATTACAAGTATAGTTACACTCATACACCATCTAATAAATATACATTACAAGTATAGTTACACTCATACACCATCTAATAAATATACATTACACAGTATAGTTACACTCATACACCATCTAATAAATATATATTACAAGTATAGTTACACTCATACACCATCTAATAAATATACATTACACAGTATAGTTACACTCATACACCATCTAATAAAAATACATTACACAGTATAGTTACACTCATACACCATCTAATAAAAATACATTACACAGTATAGTTACACTCATACACCATCTAATAAATATACATTACAAGTATAGTTACACTCATACACCATCTAATAAAAATACATTACAAGAATAGTTACACTCATACACCATCTAATAAATATACATTACAAGTATAGTTACACTCATACACCATCTAATAAATATACATTACACAGTATAGTTACACTCATACACCATCTAATAAATATACATTACAAAGTATAGTTACACTCATACACCATCTAATAAATATACATTACACAGTATAGTTACACTCATACACCATCTAATAAAAATACATTACAAAGTATAGTTACACTCATACACCATCTAATAAATATACATTACATAGTATAGTTACACTCATACACCATCTAATAAAAATACATTACATAGTATAGTTACACTCATACACCATCTAATAAAAATACATTACAAAGTATAGTTACACTCATACACCATCTAATAAATATACATTACATAGTATAGTTACACTCATACACCATCTAATAAAAATACATTACAAGTATAGTTACACTCATACACCATCTAATAAATATACATTACAAGTATAGTTACACTCATACACCATCTAATAAATATACATTACACAGTATAGTTACACTCATACACCATCTAATAAATATACATTACAAGTATAGTTACACTCATACACCATCTAATAAATATACATTACACAGTATAGTTACACTCATACACCATCTAATAAAAATACATTACACAGTATAGTTACACTCATACACCATCTAATAAAAATACATTACAAGTATAGTTACACTCATACACCATCTAATAAAAATACATTACAAGTATAGTTACACTCATACACCATCTAATAAATATACATTACATAGTATAGTTACACTCATACACCATCTAATAAAAATACATTACAAGTATAGTTACACTCATACACCATCTAATAAATATACATTACATAGTATACTTACACTCATACACCATCTAATAAATATACATTACACAGTACAGTTACACTCATACACCATCTAATAAATATACATTACAAGTATAGTTACACTCATACACCATCTAATAAATATACATTACATAGTATAGTTACACTCATACACCATCTAATAAATATACATTACACAGTATAGTTACACTCATACACCATCTAATAAATATACATTACAAGTATAGTTACACTCATACACCATCTAATAAAAATACATTACAAGTATAGTTACACTCATACACCATCTAATAAAAATACATTACAAGTATAGTTACACTCATACACCATCTAATAAATATACATTACACAGTACAGTTACACTCATACACCATCTAATAAATATACATTACACAGTACAGTTACACTCATACACCATCTAATAAAAATACATTACATAGTATAGTTACACTCATACACCATCTAATAAAAATACATTACACAGTACAGTTACACTCATACACCATCTAATAAATATACATTACACAGTACAGTTACACTCATACACCATCTAATAAATATACATTACACAGTACAGTTACACTCATACACCATCTAATAAAAATACATTACAAGTATAGTTACACTCATACACCATCTGATAAAAATACATTACAAGCATAGTTACACTCATACACCATCTAATAAAAATACATTACACAGTATAGTTACACTCATACACCATCTAATAAATATACATTACACAGTATAGTTACACTCATACACCATCTAATAAATATACATTACACAGTACAGTTACACTCATACACAATCTAATAAAAATACATTACAAGTATAGTTACACTCATACACCATCTAATAAATATACATTACACAGTATAGTTACACTCATACACCATCTAATAAATATACATTACACAGTATAGTTACACTCATACACCATCTAATAAAAATACATTACAAAGTATAGTTACACTCATACACCATCTAATAAATATACATTACACAGTACAGTTACACTCATACACCATCTAATAAAAATACATTACACAGTACAGTTACACTCATACACCATCTAATAAATATACATTACACAGTACAGTTACACTCATACACCATCTAATAAAAATACATTACAAGTATAGTTACACTCATACACCATCTAATAAAAATACATTACACAGTATAGTTACACTCACACACCATCTGATAAAAATACATTACAAGTATAGTTACACTCATACACCATCTAATAAAAATACATTACACAGTATAGTTACACTCATACACCATCTAATAAAAATACATTACACAGTATAGTTACACTCATACACCATCTAATAAATATACATTACACAGTATAGTTACACTCATACACCATCTAATAAATATACATTACATAGTATAGTTACACTCATACACCATCTAATAAAAATACATTACATAGTACAGTTACACTCATACACCATCTAATAAAAATACATTACAAGTATAGTTACACTCATACACCATCTAATAAATATACATTACACAGTACAGTTACACTCATACACCATCTAATAAAAATACATTACACAGTACAGTTACACTCATACACCATCTAATAAAAATACATTACATAGTATAGTTACACTCATACACCATCTAATAAAAATACATTACACAGTATAGTTACACTCATACACCATCTAATAAAAATACATTACACAGTATAGTTACACTCATACACCATCTAATAAATATACATTACACAGTATAGTTACACTCATACACCATCTAATAAATATACATTACACAGTACAGTTACACTCATACACCATCTAATAAAAATACATTACACAGTATAGTTACACTCATACACCATCTAATAAAAATACATTACACAGTATAGTTACACTCATACACCATCTAATAAATATACATTACACAGTATAGTTACACTCATACACCATCTAATAAAAATACATTACATAGTATAGTTACACTCATACACCATCTAATAAAAATACATTACAAGTATAGTTACACTCATACACCATCTAATAAATATACATTACACAGTATAGTTACACTCATACACCATCTAATAAAAATACATTACACAGTATAGTTACACTCATACACCATCTAATAAAAATACATTACAAAGTATAGTTACACACATACACCATCTAATAAATATACATTACACAGTATAGTTACACTCATACACCATCTAATAAATATACATTACATAGTATAGTTACACTCATACACCATCTAATAAATATACATTACACAGTATAGTTACACTCATACACCATCTAATAAATATACATTACATAGTATAGTTACACTCATACACCATCTAATAAATATACATTACATAGTATAGTTACACTCATACACCATCTAATAAATATACATTACAAGTATAGTTACACTCATACACCATCTAATAAAAATACATTACACAGTATAGTTACACTCATACACCATCTAATAAAAATACATTACACAGTATAGTTACACTCATACACCATCTAATAAATATACATTACACAGTACAGTTACACTCATACACCATCTAATAAATATACATTACATAGTATAGTTACACTCATACACCATCTAATAAATATACATTACACAGTATAGTTACACTCATACACCATCTAATAAAAATACATTACAAGTATAGTTACACTCATACACCATCTAATAAAAATACATTACAAGAATAGTTACACTCATACACCATCTGATAAATATACATTACACAGTACAGTTACACTCATACACCATCTAATAAAAATACATTACAAGTATAGTTACACTCATACACCATCTAATAAATATACATTACATAGTATACTTACACTCATACACCATCTAATAAATATACATTACACAGTACAGTTACACTCATACACCATCTAATAAAAATACATTAAAAGTATAGTTACACTCATACACCATCTAATAAATATACATTACACAGTACAGTTACACTCATACACCATCTAATTAATATACATTACACAGTATAGTTACACTCATACACCATCTAATAAATATACATTACACAGTACAGTTACACTCATACATCATCTAATAAATATACATTACAAGTATAGTTACACTCATACACCATCTAATAAAAATACATTACAAGTATAGTTACACACATACACCATCTAATAAAAATACATTACAAGTATAGTTACACTCATACACCATCTAATAAATATACATTACAAAGTATAGTTACACTCATACACCATCTAATAAATATACATTACAAAGTATAGTTACACTCATACACCATCTAATAAATATACATTACACAGTATAGTTACACTCATACACCATCTAATAAAAATACATTACATAGTATAGTTACACTCATACACCATCTAATAAAAATACATTACAAGTATAGTTACACTCATACACCATCTAATAAATATACATTACACAGTATAGTTACACTCATACGCCATCTAATAAATATACATTACAAAGTATAGTTACACTCATACACCATCTAATAAATATACATTACAAGTATAGTTACAGTCATACACCATCTAATAAAAATACATTACATAGTATAGTTACACTCATACACCATCTAATAAATATACATTACACAGTATAGTTACACTCATACACCATCTAATAAATATACATTACAAAGTATAGTTACACTCATACACCATCTAATAAATATACATTACAAAGTATAGTTACACTCATACACCATCTAATAAATATACATTACAAAGTATAGTTACACTCATACACCATCTAATAAATATACATTAAAAAGTATAGTTACACTCATACACCATCTAATAAAAATACATTACAAGTATAGTTACACTCATACACCATCTAATAAATATACATTACAAAGTATAGTTACACTCATACACCATCTAATAAAAATACATTACAAGTATAGTTACACTCATACACCATCTAATAAATATACATTACACAGTACAGTTACACTCATACACCATCTAATAAAAATACATTACACAGTACAGTTACACTCATACACCATCTAATAAATATACATTACACAGTATAGTTACACTCATACACCATCTAATAAAAATACATTACACAGTATAGTTACACTCATACACCATCTAATAAATATACATTACACAGTATAGTTACACTCATACACCATCTAATAAAAATACATTACAAGTATAGTTACACTCATACTCCATCTAATAAAAATACATTACAAGTATAGTTACACTCATACACCATCTAATAAATATACATTACACAGTATAGTTACACTCATACACCATCTAATAAAAATACATTACAAAGTATAGTTACACACATACACCATCTAATAAATATACATTACAAAGTATAGTTACACTCATACACCATCTAATAAATATACATTACACAGTATAGTTACACTCATACACCATCTAATAAAAATACATTACACAGTATAGTTACACTCATACACCATCTAATAAAAATACATTACAAAGTATAGTTACACTCATACACCATCTAATAAATATACATTACATAGTATAGTTACACTCATACACCATCTAATAAATATACATTACACAGTACAGTTACACTCATACGCCATCTAATAAATATACATTACATAGTATAGTTACACTCATACACCATCTAATAAATATACATTACATAGTATAGTTACACTCATACACCATCTAATAAATATACATTACACAGTACAGTTACACTCATACGCCATCTAATAAATATACATTACATAGTATAGTTACACTCATACACCATCTAATAAATATACATTACACAGTACAGTTACACTCATACACCATCTAATAAATATACATTACACAGTATAGTTACACTCATACACCATCTAATAAAAATACATTACAAGTATAGTTACACTCATACACCATCTAATAAAAATACATTACAAGTATAGTTACACTCATACACCATCTAATAAAAATACATTACAAAGTATAGTTACACTCATACACCATCTAATAAAAATACATTACAAGTATAGTTACACTCATACACCATCTAATAAATATACATTACACAGTATAGTTACACTCATACACCATCTAATAAAAATACATTACAAAGTATAGTTACACTCATACACCATCTAATAAAAATACATTACAAGTATAGTTACACTCATACACCATCTAATAAAAATACATTACATAGTATAGTTACACTCATACACCATCTAATAAATATACATTACACAGTATACAAGTATAGTTACACTCATACACCATCTAATAAATATACATTACACAGTATAGTTACACTCATACACCATCTAATAAAAATACATTACAAAGTATAGTTACACTCATACACCATCTAATAAATATACATTACACAGTATAGTTACACTCATACACCATCTAATAAATATACATTACACAGTACAGTTACACTCATACACCATCTAATAAAAATACATTACAAGTATAGTTACACTCATACACCATCTAATAAATATACATTACACAGTATAGTTACACTCATACACCATCTAATAAATATACATTACACAGTATAGTTACACTCATACACCATCTAATAAAAATACATTACAAAGTATAGTTACACTCATACACCATCTAATAAAAATACATTACAAAGTATAGTTACACTCATACACCATCTAATAAAAATACATTACACAGTATAGTTACACTCATACACCATCTAATAAATATACATTACACAGTATAGTTACACTCATACACCATCTAATAAAAATACATTACATAGTACAGTTACACTCATACACCATCTAATAAATATACATTACAAGTATAGTTACACTCATACACCATCTAATAAAAATACATTACACAGTATAGTTACACTCACACACCATCTAATAAAAATACATTACAAGTATAGTTACACTCATACACCATCTAATAAAAATACATTACAAAGTATAGTTACACTCATACACCATCTAATAAAAATACATTACAAGTATAGTTACACTCATACACCATCTAATAAATATACATTACACAGTATAGTTACACTCATACACCATCTAATAAATATACATTACAAGTATAGTTACACTCATACACCATCTAATAAATATACATTACAAGTATAGTTACACTCATATACCATCTAATAAAAATACATTACAAGTATAGTTACACTCATACACCATCTAATAAATATACATTACACAGTACAGTTACACTCATACACCATCTAATAAATATACATTACAAGTATAGTTACACTCATACACCATCTAATAAATATACATTACAAGTATAGTTACACTCATACACCATCTAATAAAAATACATTACAAGTATAGTAACACTCATACACCATCTAATAAAAATACATTACAAGTATAGTTACACTCATACACCATCTAATAAAAATACATTACAAGTATAGTTACACTCATACACCATCTAATAAATATACATTACAAAGTACAGTTACACTCATACACCATCTAATAAATATACATTACAAGTATAGTTACACTCATACACCATCTAATAAATATACATTACACAGTATAGTTACACTCATACACCATCTAATAAAAATACATTTCATAGTATAGTTACACTCATACACCATCTAATAAAAATACATTACACAGTATAGTTACACTCATACACCATCTAATAAATATACATTACACAGTATAGTTACACTCATACACCATCTAATAAATATACATTACAAGTATAGTTACACTCATACACCATCTAATAAATATACATTACAAAGTACAGTTACACTCATACACCATCTAATAAATATACATTACACAGTACAGTTACACTCATACACCATCTAATAAATATACATTACACAGTATAGTTACACTCATACACCATCTAATAAATATACATTACACAGTATAGTTACACTCATACACCATCTAATAAAAATACATTACAAGTATAGTTACACTCATACACCATCTAATAAATATACATTACAAGTATAGTTACACTCATACACCATCTAATAAAAATACATTACAAAGTATAGTTACACTCATACACAATCTAATAAAAATACATTACAAGTATAGTTACACTCATACACCATCTAATAAATATACATTACATAGTATAGTTACACTCATACACCATCTAATAAATATACATTACACAGTATAGTTACACTCATACACCATCTAATAAATATACATTACAAGTATAGTTACACTCATACACCATCTAATAAATATACATTACACAGTATAGTTACACTCATACGCCATCTAATAAATATACATTACACAGTACAGTTACACTCATACACCATCTAATAAAAATACATTACAAGTATAGTTACACTCATACACCATCTAATAAAAATACATTACAAGTATAGTTACACTCATACACCATCTAATAAAAATACATTACAAGTATAGTTACACTCATACACCATCTAATAAAAATACATTACAAGTATAGTTACACTCATACACCATCTAATAAATATACATTACAAGTATAGTTACAGTCATACACCATCTAATAAATATACATTACACAGTACAGTTACACTCATACACCATCTAATAAATATACATTACACAGTACAGTTACACTCATACACCATCTAATAAATATACATTACACAGTATAGTTACAGTCATACACCATCTAATAAATATACATTACACAGTACAGTTACACTCATACACCATCTAATAAATATACATTACACAGTACAGTTACACTCATACACCATCTAATAAATATACATTACACAGTATAGTTACACTCATACACCATCTAATAAATATACATTACACAGTACAGTTACACTCATACACCATCTAATAAATATACATTACACAGTATAGTTACACTCATACACCATCTAATAAAAATACATTACACAGTATAGTTACACTCATACACCATCTAATAAATATACATTACACAGTATAGTTACACTCATACACCATCTAATAAAAATACATTACATAGTACAGTTACACTCATACACCATCTAATAAATATACATTACAAGTATAGTTACACTCATACACCATCTAATAAAAATACATTACACAGTATAGTTACACTCACACACCATCTAATAAAAATACATTACAAGTATAGTTACACTCATACACCATCTAATAAAAATACATTACAAAGTATAGTTACACTCATACACCATCTAATAAAAATACATTACAAGTATAGTTACACTCATACACCATCTAATAAATATACATTACACAGTATAGTTACACTCATACACCATCTAATAAAAATACATTACAAGTATAGTTACACTCATACACCATCTAATAAATATACATTACAAGTATAGTTACACTCATACACCATCTAATAAAAATACATTACAAGTATAGTAACACTCATACACCATCTAATAAAAATACATTACAAGTATAGTTACACTCATACACCATCTAATAAAAATACATTACAAGTATAGTTACACTCATACACCATCTAATAAATATACATTACAAAGTACAGTTACACTCATACACCATCTAATAAATATACATTACACAGTATAGTTACACTCATACACCATCTAATAAATATACATTACAAAGTACAGTTACACTCATACACCATCTAATAAATATACATTACACAGTATAGTTACACTCATACACCATCTAATAAATATACATTACAAGTATAGTTACACTCATACACCATCTAATAAATATACATTACACAGTATAGTTACACTCATACACCATCTAATAAAAATAAATGTCATAGTATAGTTACACTCATACACCATCTAATAAAAATACATTACACAGTATAGTTACACTCATACACCATCTAATAAATATACATTACACAGTATAGTTACACTCATACACCATCTAATAAATATACATTACAAGTATAGTTACACTCATACACCATCTAATAAATATACATTACAAAGTACAGTTACACTCATACACCATCTAATAAATATACATTACACAGTACAGTTACACTCATACACCATCTAATAAATATACATTACACAGTATAGTTACACTCATACACCATCTAATAAATATACATTACACAGTATAGTTACACTCATACACCATCTAATAAAAATACATTACAAAGTATAGTTACACTCATACACAATCTAATAAAAATACATTACAAGTATAGTTACACTCATACACCATCTAATAAATATACATTACATAGTATAGTTACACTCATACACCATCTAATAAATATACATTACACAGTATAGTTACACTCATACACCATCTAATAAATATACATTACAAGTATAGTTACACTCATACACCATCTAATAAATATACATTACACAGTATAGTTACACTCATACGCCATCTAATAAATATACATTACACAGTACAGTTACACTCATACACCATCTAATAAAAATACATTACAAGTATAGTTACACTCATACACCATCTAATAAAAATACATTACAAGTATAGTTACACTCATACACCATCTAATAAAAATACATTACAAGTATAGTTACACTCATACACCATCTAATAAAAATACATTACAAGTATAGTTACACTCATACACCATCTAATAAATATACATTACAAGTATAGTTACAGTCATACACCATCTAATAAATATACATTACACAGTACAGTTACACTCATACACCATCTAATAAATATACATTACACAGTACAGTTACACTCATACACCATCTAATAAATATACATTACACAGTATAGTTACAGTCATACACCATCTAATAAATATACATTACACAGTACAGTTACACTCATACACCATCTAATAAATATACATTACACAGTACAGTTACACTCATACACCATCTAATAAATATACATTACACAGTATAGTTACACTCATACACCATCTAATAAATATACATTACACAGTACAGTTACACTCATACACCATCTAATAAATATACATTACACAGTATAGTTACACTCATACACCATCTAATAAATATACATTACACAGTATAGTTACACTCATACACCATCTAATAAATATACATTACACAGTATAGTTACACTCATACACCATCTAATAAATATACATTACAAAGTATAGTTACACTCATACACCATCTAATAAAAATACATTACAAGTATAGTTACACTCATACACCATCTAATAAATATACATTACACAGTATAGTTACACTCATACACCATCTAATAAAAATACATTACAAAGTATAGTTACACTCATACACCATCTAATAAATATACATTACACAGTATAGTTACACTCATACACCATCTAATAAAAATACATTACAAAGTATAGTTACACTCATACACCATCTAATAAATATACATTACAAGTATAGTTACACTCATACACCATCTAATAAATATACATTACAAGTATAGTTACACTCATACACCATCTAATAAAAATACATTACACAGTATAGTTACACTCATACACCATCTAATAAAAATACATTACAAAGTATAGTTACACTCATACACCATCTAATAAATATACATTACACAGTACAGTTACACTCATACACCATCTAATAAAAATACATTACAAAGTATAGTTACACTCATACACCATCTAATAAATATACATTACAAGTATAGTTACACTCATACACCATCTAATAAATATACATTACACAGTATAGTTACACTCATACACCATCTAATAAAAATACATTACAAAGTATAGTTACACTCATACACCATCTAATAAATATACATTACAAGTATAGTTACACTCATACACCATCTAATAAATATACATTACAAGTATAGTTACACTCATACACCATCTAATAAAAATACATTACAAGTATAGTTACACTCATACACCATCTAATAAAAATACATTACAAAGTATAGTTACACTCATACACCATCTAATAAAAATACATTACAAGTATAGTTACACTCATACACCATCTAATAAATATACATTACAAGTATAGTTACACTCATACACCATCTAATAAATATACATTACATAGTATAGTTACACTCATACACCATCTAATAAATATACATTACACAGTATAGTTACACTCATACACCATCTAATAAATATACATTACACAGTACAGTTACACTCATACACCATCTAATAAAAATACATTACAAGTATAGTTACACTCATACACCATCTAATAAAAATACATTACAAAGTATAGTTACACTCATACACCATCTAATAAAAATACATTACAAGTATAGTTACACTCATACACCATCTAATAAAAATACATTACAAGTATAGTTACACTCATACACCATCTAATAAATATACATTACAAGTATAGTTACACTCATACACCATCTAATAAAAATACATTACACAGTATAGTTACACTCATACACCATCTAATAAAAATACATTACAAGTATAGTTACACTCATACACCATCTAATAAAAATACATTACAAGTATAGTTACACTCATACACCATCTAATAAAAATACATTACAAGTATAGTTACAGTCATACACCATCTAATAAATATACATTACACAGTACAGTTACACTCATACACCATCTAATAAAAATTCATTACAAGTATAGTTACACTCATACACCATCTAATAAATATACATTACAAGTATAGTTACACTCATACACCATCTAATAAATATACATTACACAGTATAGTTACACTCATACACCATCTAATAAAAATACATTACACAGTACAGTTACACTCATACACCATCTAATAAATATACATTACATAGTATAGTTACACTCATACTCCATCTAATAAATATACATTACACAGTATAGTTACACTCATACACCATCTAATAAATATACATTACAAGTATAGTTACACTCATACACCATCTAATAAAAATACATTACAAGTATAGTTACACTCATACACCATCTAATAAATATACATTACAAGTATAGTTACACTCATACACCATCTAATAAAAATACATTACAAGTATAGTTACACTCATACACCATCTAATAAAAATACATTACAAGTATAGTTACACTCATACACCATCTAATAAAAATACATTACAAAGTATAGTTACACTCATACACCATCTAATAAAAATACATTACACAGTACAGTTACACTCATACACCATCTAATAAATATACATTACACAGTATAGTTACACTCATACACCATCTAATAAATATACATTACACAGTATAGTTACACTCATACACCATCTAATAAAAATACATTACAAGTATAGTTACACTCATACACCATCTAATAAAAATACATTACAAGTATAGTTACACTCATACACCATCTAATAAATATACATTACACAGTACAGTTACACTCATACACCATCTAATAAAAATACATTACACAGTACAGTTACACTCATACACCATCTAATAAAAATACATTACATAGTATAGTTACACTCATACACCATCTAATAAAAATACATTACAAAGTATAGTTACACTCATACACCATCTAATAAAAATACATTACAAGTATAGTTACACTCATACACCATCTAATAAAAATACATTACAAGTATAGTTACACTCATACACCATCTAATAAAAATACATTACACAGTATAGTTACACTCATACACCATCTAATAAATATACATTACACAGTATAGTTACACTCATACACCATCTAATAAATATACATTACAAGTATAGTTACACTCATACACCATCTAATAAATATACATTACAAAGTACAGTTACACTCATACACCATCTAATAAATATACATTACACAGTACAGTTACACTCATACACCATCTAATAAATATACATTACACAGTATAGTTACACTCATACACCATCTAATAAATATACATTACACAGTATAGTTACACTCATACACCATCTAATAAAAATACATTACAAAGTATAGTTACACTCATACACAATCTAATAAAAATACATTACAAGTATAGTTACACTCATACACCATCTAATAAATATACATTACAAGTATAGTTACACTCATACACCATCTAATAAATATACATTACAAAGTATAGTTACACTCATACACCATCTAATAAATATACATTACACAGTATAGTTACACTCATACACCATCTAATAAATATACATTACAAGTATAGTTACACTCATACACCATCTAATAAATATACATTACACAGTATAGTTACACTCATACACCATCTAATAAAAATACATTACAAGTATAGTTACACTCATACACCATCTAATAAAAATACATTACAAGTATAGTTACACTCATACACCATCTAATAAAAATACATTACACAGTATAGTTACACTCATACACCATCTAATAAATATACATTACACAGTATAGTTACACTCATACACCATCTAATAAATATACATTACACAGTATAGTTACACTCATACACCATCTAATAAATATACATTACAAGTATAGTTACACTCATACACCATCTAATAAAAATACATTACAAGTATAGTTACACTCATACACCATCTAATAAATATACATTACAAGTATAGTTACACTCATACACCATCTAATAAATATACATTACACAGTATAGTTACACTCATACACCATCTAATAAAAATACATTACAAAGTATAGTTACACTCATACACCATCTAATAAATATACATTACACAGTATAGTTACACTCATACACCATCTAATAAAAATACATTACAAAGTATAGTTACACTCATACACCATCTAATAAATATACATTACAAGTATAGTTACACTCATACACCATCTAATAAATATACATTACAAGTATAGTTACACTCATACACCATCTAATAAATATACATTACAAGTATAGTTACACTCATACACCATCTAATAAATATACATTACAAGTATAGTTACACTCATACACCATCTAATAAAAATACATTACAAAGTATAGTTACACTCATACACCATCTAATAAAAATACATTACAAAGTATAGTTACACTCATACACCATCTAATAAAAATACATTACAAGTATAGTTACACTCATACACCATCTAATAAAAATACATTACAAGTATAGTTACACTCATACACCATCTAATAAAAATACATTACAAGTATAGTTACACTCATACACCATCTAATAAAAATACATTACAAGTATAGTTACACTCATACACCATCTAATAAAAATACATTACAAGTATAGTTACACTCATACACCATCTAATAAAAATACATTACAAGTATAGTTACACTCATACACCATCTAATAAAAATACATTACAAGTATAGTTACACTCATACACCATCTAATAAATATACATTACAAGTATAGTTACACTCATACACCATCTAATAAAAATACATTACAAGTATAGTTACACTCATACACCATCTAATAAAAATACATTACAAGTATAGTTACACTCATACACCATCTAATAAAAATACATTACAAGTATAGTTACAGTCATACACCATCTAATAAATATACATTACACAGTACAGTTACACTCATACACCATCTAATAAAAATACATTACAAGTATAGTTACACTCATACACCATCTAATAAATATACATTACAAGTATAGTTACACTCATACACCATCTAAGAAAAATACATTACAAGTATAGTTACACTCATACACCATCTAATAAAAATACATTACAAAGTATAGTTACACTCATACACCATCTAATAAAAATACATTACACAGTACAGTTACACTCATACACCATCTAATAAATATACATTACACAGTATAGTTACACTCATACACCATCTAATAAATATACATTACAAGTATAGTTACACTCATACACCATCTAATAAAAATACATTACAAGTATAGTTACACTCATACACCATCTAATAAATATACATTACAAGTATAGTTACACTCATACACCATCTAATAAAAATACATTACAAGTATAGTTACACTCATACACCATCTAATAAAAATACATTACAAGTATAGTTACACTCATACACCATCTAATAAAAATACATTACAAAGTATAGTTACACTCATACACCATCTAATAAAAATACATTACACAGTACAGTTACACTCATACACCATCTAATAAATATACATTACACAGTATAGTTACACTCATACACCATCTAATAAATATACATTACACAGTATAGTTACACTCATACACCATCTAATAAAAATACATTACAAGTATAGTTACACTCATACACCATCTAATAAATATACATTACAAGTATAGTTACACTCATACACCATCTAATAAATATACATTACACAGTATAGTTACACTCATACACCATCTAATAAATATACATTACACAGTATAGTTACACTCATACACCATCTAATAAAAATACATTACAAGTATAGTTACACTCATACACCATCTAATAAAAATACATTACAAGTATAGTTACACTCATACACCATCTAATAAATATACATTACAAAGTACAGTTACACTCATACACCATCTAATAAATATACATTACACAGTACAGTTACACTCATACACCATCTAATAAATATACATTACACAGTATAGTTACACTCATACACCATCTAATAAATATACATTACACAGTATAGTTACACTCATACACAATCTAATAAAAATACATTACAAGTATAGTTACTCATACACCATCTAATAAATATACATTACAAGTATAGTTACACTCATACACCATCTAATAAAAATACATTACAAAGTATAGTTACACTCATACACCATCTAATAAAAATACATTACAAGTATAGTTACACTCATACACCATCTAATAAAAATACATTACAAGTATAGTTACACTCATACACCATCTAATAAAAATACATTACAAAGTATAGTTACACTCATACACCATCTAATAAAAATACATTACAAGTATAGTTACACTCATACACCATCTAATAAAAATACATTACAAGTATAGTTACACTCATACACCATCTAATAAAAATACATTACAAGTATAGTTACACTCATACACCATCTAATAAAAATACATTACAAGTATAGTTACACTCATACACCATCTAATAAAAATACATTACAAGTATAGTTACACTCATACACCATCTAATAAAAATACATTACAAGTATAGTTACACTCATACACCATCTAATAAAAATACATTACAAGTATAGTTACAGTCATACACCATCTAATAAATATACATTACACAGTACAGTTACACTCATACACCATCTAATAAAAATACATTACAAGTATAGTTACACTCATACACCATCTAATAAATATACATTACAAGTATAGTTACACTCATACACCATCTAAGAAAAATACATTACAAGTATAGTTACACTCATACACCATCTAATAAAAATACATTACAAAGTATAGTTACACTCATACACCATCTAATAAAAATACATTACACAGTACAGTTACACTCATACACCATCTAATAAATATACATTACACAGTATAGTTACACTCATACACCATCTAATAAATATACATTACAAGTATAGTTACACTCATACACCATCTAATAAAAATACATTACAAGTATAGTTACACTCATACACCATCTAATAAATATACATTACAAGTATAGTTACACTCATACACCATCTAATAAAAATACATTACAAGTATAGTTACACTCATACACCATCTAATAAAAATACATTACAAGTATAGTTACACTCATACACCATCTAATAAAAATACATTACAAAGTATAGTTACACTCATACACCATCTAATAAAAATACATTACACAGTACAGTTACACTCATACACCATCTAATAAATATACATTACACAGTATAGTTACACTCATACACCATCTAATAAATATACATTACACAGTATAGTTACACTCATACACCATCTAATAAAAATACATTACAAGTATAGTTACACTCATACACCATCTAATAAATATACATTACAAGTATAGTTACACTCATACACCATCTAATAAATATACATTACACAGTATAGTTACACTCATACACCATCTAATAAATATACATTACACAGTATAGTTACACTCATACACCATCTAATAAAAATACATTACAAGTATAGTTACACTCATACACCATCTAATAAAAATACATTACAAGTATAGTTACACTCATACACCATCTAATAAATATACATTACAAAGTACAGTTACACTCATACACCATCTAATAAATATACATTACACAGTACAGTTACACTCATACACCATCTAATAAATATACATTACACAGTATAGTTACACTCATACACCATCTAATAAATATACATTACACAGTATAGTTACACTCATACACAATCTAATAAAAATACATTACAAGTATAGTTACTCATACACCATCTAATAAATATACATTACAAGTATAGTTACACTCATACACCATCTAATAAATATACATTACATAGTATAGTTACACTCATACACCATCTAATAAATATACATTACACAGTATAGTTACACTCATACACCATCTAATAAATATACATTACAAGTATAGTTACACTCATACACCATCTAATAAAAATACATTACAAGTATAGTTACACTCATACACCATCTAATAAAAATACATTACAAGTATAGTTACACTCATACACCATCTAATAAATATACATTACATAGTATAGTTACACTCATACACCATCTAATAAATATACATTACACAGTATAGTTACACTCATACACCATCTAATAAATATACATTACACAGTACAGTTACACTCATACACCATCTAATAAATATACATTACAAAGTATAGTTACACTCATACACCATCTAATAAAAATACATTACACAGTACAGTTACACTCATACACCATCTAATAAATATACATTACACAGTATAGTTACACTCATACACCATCTAATAAAAATACATTACAAGTATAGTTACACTCATACACCATCTAATAAATATACATTACAAGTATAATTACACTCATACACCATCTAATAAATATACATTACACAGTATAGTTACACTCATACACCATCTAATAAATATACATTACACAGTATAGTTACACTCATACACCATCTAATAAAAATACATTACAAGTATAGTTACACTCATACACCATCTAATAAAAATACATTACACAGTACAGTTACACTCATACACCATCTAATAAATATACATTACACAGTATAGTTACACTCATACACCATCTAATAAATATACATTACACAGTATAGTTACACTCATACACCATCTAATAAAAATACATTACAAGTATAGTTACACTCATACACCATCTAATAAATATACATTACAAGTATAGTTACACTCATACACCATCTAATAAATATACATTACACAGTATAGTTACACTCATACACCATCTAATAAATATACATTACACAGTATAGTTACACTCATACACCATCTAATAAAAATACATTACAAGTATAGTTACACTCATACACCATCTAATAAAAATACATTACAAGTATAGTTACACTCATACACCATCTAATAAATATACATTACAAAGTACAGTTACACTCATACACCATCTAATAAATATACATTACACAGTACAGTTACACTCATACACCATCTAATAAATATACATTACACAGTATAGTTACACTCATACACCATCTAATAAATATACATTACACAGTATAGTTACACTCATACACCATCTAATAAAAATACATTACAAAGTATAGTTACACTCATACACAATCTAATAAAAATACATTACAAGTATAGTTACTCATACACCATCTAATAAATATACATTACAAGTATAGTTACACTCATACACCATCTAATAAATATACATTACAAAGTATAGTTACACTCATACACCATCTAATAAATATACATTACACAGTATAGTTACACTCATACACCATCTAATAAATATACATTACATAGTATAGTTACACTCATACACCATCTAATAAATATACATTACAAGTATAGTTACACTCATACACCATCTAATAAATATACATTACACAGTATAGTTACACTCATACACCATCTAATAAATATACATTACAAGTATAGTTACACTCATACACCATCTAATAAATATACATTACACAGTATAGTTACACTCATACGCCATCTAATAAAAATACATTACAAGTATAGTTACACTCATACACCATCTAATAAAAATACATTACAAGTATAGTTACACTCATACACCATCTAATAAATATACATTACATAGTATAGTTACACTCATACACCATCTAATAAATATACATTACAAGTATAGTTACACTCATACACCATCTAATAAATATACATTACATAGTATAGTTACACTCATACACCATCTAATAAATATACATTACAAGTATAGTTACACTCATACACCATCTAATAAATATACATTACACAGTATAGTTACACTCATACGCCATCTAATAAAAATACATTACAAGTATAGTTACACTCATACACCATCTAATAAAAATACATTACAAGTATAGTTACACTCATACACCATCTAATAAAAATACATTACACAGTATAGTTACACTCATACACCATCTAATAAATATACATTACATAGTATAGTTACACTCATACACCATCTAATAAATATACATTACACAGTATAGTTACACTCATACACCATCTAATAAATATACATTACAAGTATAGTTACAGTCATACACCATCTAATAAAAATACATTACAAGTATAGTTACACTCATACACCATCTAATAAAAATACATTACAAGTATAGTTACACTCATACACCATCTAATAAATATACATTACATAGTATAGTTACACTCATACACCATCTAATAAATATACATTACACAGTATAGTTACACTCATACACCATCTAATAAAAATACATTACAAAGTATAGTTACACTCATACACCATCTAATAAATATACATTACACAGTATAGTTACACTCATACACCATCTAATAAAAATACATTACAAAGGATAGTTACACTCATACACCATCTAATAAATATACATTACAAGTATAGTTACACTCATACACCATCTAATAAATATACATTACAAGTATAGTTACACTCATACACCATCTAATAAATATACATTACAAGTATAGTTACACTCATACACCATCTAATAAATATACATTACAAGTATAGTTACACTCATACACCATCTAATAAAAATACATTACAAAGTATAGTTACACTCATACACCATCTAATAAAAATACATTACAAAGTATAGTTACACTCATACACCATCTAATAAAAATACATTACAAAGTATAGTTACACTCATACACCATCTAATAAAAATACATTACAAGTATAGTTACACTCATACACCATCTAATAAAAATACATTACAAGTATAGTTACACTCATACACCATCTAATAAATATACATTACACAGTATAGTTACACTCATACACCCTCTAATAAAAATACATTACAAGTATAGTTACACTCATACACCATCTAATAAAAATACATTACAAAGTATAGTTACACTCATACACCATCTAATAAAAATACATTACAAGTATAGTTACACTCATACACCATCTAATAAAAATACATTACAAGTATAGTTACACTCATACACCATCTAATAAAAATACATTACAAGTATAGTTACACTCATACACCATCTAATAAAAATACATTACAAGTATAGTTACACTCATACACCATCTAATAAAAATACATTACAAGTATAGTTACACTCATACACCATCTAATAAAAATACATTACAAGTATAGTTACACTCATACACCATCTAATAAAAATACATTACAAGTATAGTTACACTCATACACCATCTAATAAAAATACATTACAAGTATAGTTACAGTCATACACCATCTAATAAATATACATTACACAGTACAGTTACACTCATACACCATCTAATAAAAATACATTACAAGTATAGTTACACTCATACACCATCTAATAAATATACATTACAAGTATAGTTACACTCATACACCATCTAAGAAAAATACATTACAAGTATAGTTACACTCATACACCATCTAATAAAAATACATTACAAAGTATAGTTACACTCATACACCATCTAATAAAAATACATTACACAGTACAGTTACACTCATACACCATCTAATAAATATACATTACACAGTATAGTTACACTCATACACCATCTAATAAATATACATTACAAGTATAGTTACACTCATACACCATCTAATAAAAATACATTACAAGTATAGTTACACTCATACACCATCTAATAAATATACATTACAAGTATAGTTACACTCATACACCATCTAATAAAAATACATTACAAGTATAGTTACACTCATACACCATCTAATAAAAATACATTACAAGTATAGTTACACTCATACACCATCTAATAAAAATACATTACAAGTATAGTTACACTCATACACCATCTAATAAATATACATTACACAGTACAGTTACACTCATACACCATCTAATAAATATACATTACATAGTATAGTTACACTCATACACCATCTAATAAATATACATTACACAGTATAGTTACACTCATACACCATCTAATAAATATACATTACACAGTACAGTTACACTCATACACCATCTAATAAATATACATTACAAAGTATAGTTACACTCATACACCATCTAATAAAAATACATTACACAGTACAGTTACACTCATACACCATCTAATAAATATACATTACACAGTATAGTTACACTCATACACCATCTAATAAATATACATTACACAGTATAGTTACACTCATACACCATCTAATAAAAATACATTACAAGTATAGTTACACTCATACACCATCTAATAAATATACATTACAAGTATAGTTACACTCATACACCATCTAATAAATATACATTACACAGTATAGTTACACTCATACACCATCTAATAAATATACATTACCCAGTATAGTTACACTCATACACCATCTAATAAAAATACATTACAAGTATAGTTCCACTCATACACCATCTAATAAAAATACATTACAAGTATAGTTACACTCATACACCATCTAATAAATATACATTACACAGTACAGTTACACTCATACACCATCTAATAAAAATACATTACAAGTATAGTTACACTCATACACCATCTAATAAAAATACATTACAAAGTATAGTTACACTCATACACCATCTAATAAAAATTATTCAAAAAAGGGGGGCGGAGCTAGCCATCTAACTGGAGAGACGTGCATGGAGAGTGCTCTCTGATAGCTTTTTAAATAACAGGCAAAAAGTGCAGGAAAAAAAGATTCAAACTCATAAATTAGACCCTACAACCTGCCCTAAAGGAGCCTAGATGACTGGGGACAAACAGGAGACTTGAACGATGCACAGCGTTGCTGACACCAGACTTTTCTAAGAGGCCCTGTGGCGATACCCGGCAACACAACTAAACAGTCCCTGCGACAACTTAGATCTATCCATCTGCTGTGTCTGCCCTGGAAGAGGGCCAACTGCACAGATACCTCTACTAAACTGCTGACCGGAGGGTCGGGGCTCCGCTCCGGCACAGCAGCATTTTACCTGATGTGTCGCCTGGAAGACCTGAAGTTGCGGACATATTCTGAGGGACTGAGCCGTCGACTAGACTTCCCCTTGTTGGCCCCTCTACTGGAGATCGCGAACCGGCTCTGACCGGGAGTTGACATAAGCTTGCGGGTGGCAGAGGGAGCACGAGCTGCGCCACGGACTTTTCGGCGCGAACACCCGCCATCTTGCTGCCGGGTCCCTTCCCCTTGCTGGCCGCTCTGCACCACTCGCAAGGACTTGGCCTACGTCTGGAGAGGGTAAGATGTACCAAAGCACAAGTATATAAACACCGGTACTTACTACCTCTCAGTTTTAACACCGCCACTGCATTTTCTGGCCTCCACACTTAAAAATACCACTCGCACTGTTTATAAGGACAGTTGAGCTTAACATACTAGCTATTCTGTTGCTGGATGCCCTGATATACAGCTATAAGCTGAATGAACCTCTTCTAACTTAGCCACAGATCCTTAGTGCTCCTGATTTAGAGATACTGGGAAGCTTTCTACCAAATGCATACTGACTCAATGTGAGGGCTGTGTGAGTGCTGAAAACCTGCTGACAGGCACTTAACTCTACTTTACAGAATCTCACTCGCTGCTGCAGGTCACTTGTGTCTCAAACATACATCTGCACACCAGCACAGACAGCCTTGCCTTTATTATCCCACTTTGCTCAGCACTTGCAGAGGGCTAGGAGTACTCCCCTGTCCATTACTACATCAGAGACTTTGTGGCCACCGTAGACCCCCCTATTTTGGGACATCTTTACCCCTCCTATTTGGATACTGTGTGGGGTCCTGAGAGAATTTATATCTGTATTTCCCCCCATTGATAACTTTCAGGGACATCATCTCTCACTGTGGCTTGTTTCACTGTACCATGAGATGTGGCCTTCTTTATATGGATACACATCTACAACATAGCCCCAGTGAAACTGAGGAACTTGTTCTGTCACAATAACACACTTTAATGCTATGTGAAGTTATAGCTGCTGCGTCAGCCTGTATGTCTTTGGGCTCTCAACCCAGAGTGGAGTGTAATTTAATTATAATCTCTGCCTAACATTTTTCTTTACCAACAGGCTCTACCTACTGTAACAAGCATATCAGATATAATTTATAGGTTAGACACCTGAAAGGTTGCTTTCTACTGATCTTATGTACTAGATTCAAAGTGCAGTAATATTCTAGGATAAACTGTGTTTATTGTTACCCACTCTTCTTTCTCCAGCATTATATCCTAAGATCCTTCCGAACCTGTAATTGGTATGCAAATGAATACTATTAGACTCACTGTATAAATTAATTTTGGCTTTTCCTCTGCAGGGATATTAGTATAGAGGTCTCTCTATACTTAAATTAAAAGTGCAAATTAAGATACCCAATTTGTTGGGATATCACTGGGACATATATACCTAGATACGCTGTCTCCCAGCAGACACTACAGATTAGAATCTATTCTCCTTGATAATCTCGGACACTCTCTCCATTCATTTCCTGCTGTTCAAAGAAACAGCAGGTCATATCCTCTCTCCTTTTTCCGTCCTAGCCAAGTGAGGGCAAATCCCCTGGAGAGGGTGTCTATTGAGAATCTCACCTTGCTCACCCTCAGAGAAGTCTGACCAAGTTTTGATGCTACCCAAGGTAGAGCTGTCGGACTTCCTTTCAATGTTCAAACCAATGCCAAATATGGCCGTCTAAACCAAGATTGACGTCTGGGGGACTTAAGCATCATCCTTTTCACCTGTGTCTTATTCAATATATTCTGCACTACAGAGCAAGTGCTACACACACTGGACAGGCCGCAGGAGTTAACCTGAAACCATGTCCCACACTACCATAAGGAAGTCTAAACCGTCTCACCCGCCTGGAAAAACAGTTGCAGACCATTTTAAAAGCCACCACACTGGGAAATCACAAATGTATAGAGACTCTCCATCTGCACAAGAAGGCAGTGAATCCGAAGGCAGTTTAGACTCCCAGTCTTCTAAGCCAGATACCCTGTCTGCAAACATTGTGGATGTTCTTACCAGACGAATGAACCTGCTCCAAGAAACTCTGACAAAGGAAATTAAAGGTTCCACAGCTGAGCTCCGTAGGGAGATCGGTGCACTGGGAGAACGCACCGAAACTTTGGAGCGTAAGCAAGAGGATTTGGCGGTGGACCATGCTCACTTGCAAGCCTATTCCCAAAATCTAGCAATCCAGATATCTGACCTAGAACTAAAACTAGCTGACATGGAAGATCGCTCTCGTCGGAACAATCTAAGATTCCGTGGAATACCGGAGGAAGTAGGCCCCCAAGAACTGGAGTCCTATGTTTTGGAGTTCTGCAATATCTTACTGCCCTCTCCAGAGACGCCCGGTCTCTTACTTGATAGAGTCCACAGAGTAGCTAGACCTAGATCTGTTTCCCAAGAAAAGCCTAGAGATGTCCTGGCTAGGATCCACTTCTTTACTCACAAAGAGAAGATAATGAGAGAACTAGCCAACAAACCCCAACTTCCCGATAAGTTCCAACAAATCATGGTATTTCCGGACATCTCCAGCTACACTCTACAAAAGAGAAGATCCTTCAGGACCATCACTCAGATTCTCAGAACGGAAAACATCAGATACAGATGGGGATACCCGACAAGGCTCATAGTCTCTAAGAATGGAGAGACTCACACAATCTTCACCCCTAAAGAAGGATTTGATCTACTACAAGACTGGGGTCTCGCTCTAACTAAACCCCGAAAGGATATAGACTCTATACCCTCTAAAGATCGGTCAGATGTTCAAGATATGCCCCAAACAATAAACAGAGCTAATAGAAAGGACATTCCTTCTACTACCGGAATCCGGGCCGGGGCCCCAGAGTTTGCTCCCAGATTACAAAGCCCCACCAAACGATAAACAAAGAGTTCTGACCCGAAGTTCATAAACAGTTATATATTGTTTGATATATTTACCATGTGCTAGTTACTTGTTCCATAGAGGAAATGGGGAGACCTGGGACCTCCCATAGGTGACTGGATACTTACCCAGTGGTACCCCCTCTGTTCTCTATGTAACCATTCTTTTAAGCCGGAACTCACGGGACCCCCCCTTTCCTCTTAGTTCTTTAAGTTGCTGAATCCCTCCCAGGCATTTATATGTTGTTGATCTACATTGTTATGAGAGTTAACTGAGTTTGCAATGTATTACATACCATTCATGTTACATACTAATCTGCTTATGGACATGGGAACATATTATTTAGTTTAAGTGAAGTATACTGGTATATAGTCCCCCAAATGATACTTAAATAGCTCTGATCCATAGGTAATAAATATGCATACAATGTTTGACGCTATATCATTAACTTTACAGGGTATTATGCTTGTTGCTGTATGATGTATTTAACTAAATAGAAAGACACTGGTATATTCTTTTTATTCACATTCCCCCAATGATAGTCAATCTTTACATACAAGTTAAATACTTGTACTACCTCCCCCCCCCCACACGCAAATTTCATTTGTGTTATCCCCCTTTTGTGGGGACTGGAGAAGTCAGTTTCGTATTTAGTTACACTTCTCCTCTTGGTGATCCTACGGTTCACCACATTTGATAAAGTATATAAAACCTCACTTGTTTAATACAGATACACTCGGTTCAACCCTATAAGACATTCATTATACTGTTTGAACTGAATAGTTGATTTTCAGTATTTTCTTTAGATTTTACTTTGTTCATTTGTTCAATATCTGCTCTTTTTATCATTCTCTAGGTGAAAATTGAAATCCTTATAGGAGGTGATCCCTAGTGGCTCTCTTAGAGGGCCTCACTCAGGTGTGCATCTCCGGACGGGGTGAGTCTGATACCTGAATCCCTCCCTCTAACTTTCCTACCCTGCTCACTCCCCCTTTACCCTTCCCCACAAAAAAAAAAAAAAAAATGGCGACGACTTCTAATACTATTTCCTTTGCAACATTAAATGTCAAGGGACTTAACTCACAGGAAAAGAGAAGTATGCTTACCAATACTATGAAGTCTCTGAAAGTACAGGTCATATTTTTACAGGAGACACACTGGTTAGCGTCAACCCAGACCCCGTACAAGACCCCGGAATACCCTATAGTGGTTCTAGCTTCTCATACCGAGAAATCTAGAGGAGTAGCGATTGCCATACATAAATCCCTTCATTTTGAACATATTCATGCAGAAAAAGATAGCCAAGGGCGATTTCTATTGCTCAACTGTAAACTAAACGGTATATTATTCACCCTAGTCAATATTTATGCTCCAAACCAATCACAATCTAAATTCCTAAAAGGTACGTTGTCCAAACTTGAGAAACACAAAACTGGGACGATAATACTAGGGGGTGACTTTAATATGATATGGGACCCCCTACTGGACAAGAAGGTTCAAAGTGGGAAAACAATTGACACGTATTCTATTACTACAGCCAATAAGTTCCGACAATACATTACCCAGCACAATTTGTATGATATCTGGAGGGCACTACACCACACTGACAGGGACTATACATATTTCTCTAGACCGCATAACTCATACTCAAGACTCAACCACTTCTTCACTGACTCATGGACACTCAATAGAGTTTTAACGTCACATATAAAGGTCTGCCCTTGGTCAGATCATGATATCCTGATGTTCACTCTCTCTACTGACCTGACCACAGAGTCTAGACCTAGTTGGAAATTTCCAAAACAAATGATCCAAGATAAAGCTTTCAGAACTTCCCTCCAAGCCTCCATTGCAGAGTTTCTGAGAATAAATGATACCCCAGATGTATCCTCTCAAACAATATGGGCCGCTTTAAAGGCATACATAAGAGGAATATGCATTCGGAGACAGGCATTGTTTCGACGTCGGGCGGGTCAATCCCTAGGCCTTCTTGTTGCTGAGCTACGCTCTGTAGAACAGGAGAATAAAGAGTCTCCAACTACAGACCTGGCTGATAGGATTAAGGTACTACGAACACAACTGGCTGATAGAGAACTGCAAAGAGTTAAAGACTCTTATGCTAGATTTAAGAAGCTGATGTACTGTCAAGGCAATAAGGCCTCATCTATCCTTGCCCATAAACTAAGGAGCAGGACAGCGTCAGCCCGAATCTTATCTCTCCAAAGAGGCAATACCTCAGTCTCCTCACCCAAAGAAATTGGTGAGACGTTCGCGGCCTACTATTCAGACCTATACCATCTTAAGCCCTTGATGGCTACCAAAGAGTCTTCTTCACGCGAGGTAGTAGACTTTCTACAGGAGCTAGGCTTGCCTGCCCTCCCAGAGGAGGATAGAGAAGTCCTTAAAGCCCCATTCACCGCAAATGAGCTTAATCAAGCCATTAAACACATCCATAATAACAAAGCTCCGGGTCCTGATGGCTTCCCGAACACCTTCTACAAGCTGTTTAAACCGGAACTAAACAGGATCCTCCTCAAGGTCTATGCTGAGGCTCGAGAGACAGGCTCGTTTCACAAAGAATTCTTACAGGCAGTAATCTTGCCTATCCCTAAGCCAAATAAGGACCCTTCACATTGTACAAGCTACAGACCAATTTCTCTGATAAATGGTGATGTGAAGCTATATGCCAAGCTATGGGCTAATCGCCTTAATAGCATGCTCCCGAAAGTGATAAATACAGACCAGGTTGGTTTTATGTTTGGCAGAGAGGGACCGGATAATTCCCGAAAAATGTTAAATATCCTTACGGAAGCCTCCCGCTTGAAGCTCCCCATGCTGGCCCTGTCGTTAGACGCAGAAAAAGCGTTTGACAGGGTCAGATGGGAATACCTATGGCACACACTGGCACAATTTGGCATACCGGAAGATGTGATCACGGCAATTCGAGCCCTGTACTCCTGCCCCTCTGCAGTAGTTAAAGGTTTAGGTTTCGCCTCTCCGGAAATATGTATTACCAATGGCACCAGACAAGGCTGCCCCCTGTCACCTCTGATTTTTTCCATGGCCATTGAACCCTTGGCCCAGGCTATCAGGCAATCACACACAGTACGAGGCGTCCAGTTTGGCGACACGACTGCGAAGATTGCACTATATGCGGACGATGTCACGCTCTTTTTAACAAACCCATTAGGCTCCTTACCAGCACTCTTTGATATTATTACTAAGTTTGGTGCTCATAGCTACTACAAGGTCAATGTCACCAAAACAGAGGCTCTACCAGTATACATTACAGCATTTGAATTAGAGATATTACAAACGTCGTACTCTTTTCAATGGTCGAGATCCACTATTCGTCATCTGGGGGTACTACTTGGTCCGGACCCAAAAATAGTTATTACCGTTAATTATACAAACCTTATCAAAGAGATTACTGAGCTTACCTCCTCTTGGAGTCTTAAGGAGATCTCATGGTTAGGTCGCATCGCATCTTTCAAAATGACGATCTTGCCTAAAATTCTGTACTATTTCCGTTGTATCCCTCTTAATGTCCCCAATACTTTAATAGATAAGCTCCAATCCATTGGACAACATTACATCTGGCATAAGTCTAGGCCTCGGATTGCAGCGAAAATACTCCAAAAAAGATATGAATATGGAGGAGTTGCAATGCCTAGCATACGAGGGTACTATGAGGCAGCTAGGCTCTCTCATATTACAGCATGAGCAGACAAAGGGGAAGTACAGGGCTGGAAAAGCATAGAAACATTAGCCCTTCCCGGGGGCCTAAAGTTAGAAGACCTACCATGGATCCCTAGCCACAGTGTCGATGCCTTGAAATTAAAAAATACCATCATCAGAGATAATTTGAAGGTTTGGTATAGCCTCAGAAATCTACGAGACATTGCCCCACACCCGTCTCCCATTCATTCCATACCAGCCTTACTGGCGGCTCTCCCTGATACACACATTCAACAGTGGAGTGCATGGGACCTGAAAGTGGTTTCACAGCTATACCCCTCGGGTACCTTACTCACTCATCACAACATGAGAACAATTATCCCAGAGCCCCCCCCGTGGGCCTCGTTTGAATACTCGAGACTTTATGCCTTTATGACATCATGGGGATTCACCAAGGCTCTGAATAGACCCTTGACTAACTGGGAAAAACTATGGCAACTTCCTATTAAGACTCCTAAGCTTATATCATTTCACTATGATCTCCTACAGTTGTCCACAAATAGAGACAGATCTTGGCAGTTGAGAGCATGGGAAGGGGATCTATTTAGACCTATTTCAGATAAAGACCTACGTACAGCTATGACACTAACTAAAAAGACGGTACATTGTGCAAACACGTTAGAGGCCTATATGAAATTATACCTGAAATGGTACTATACTCCCATGAGGCTGTCGCAGATGTTCCCCACAACGTCTCCTCTATGCTGGAGGGATTGTATGCAAAGAGGTTCAGATATGCATATCTGGTGGGATTGTCCGAAACTTACACCCCTCTGGAATCAGGTAAAAACCCTTTGTGCTAACCTTGGGCTTTCCATTCCACTCGCTCCTACCATTGCCCTCTTAGATATCTTTCTGAAGAATGTCCCAACTCACATATCTAAACTGGTCATCTTTGTCCTAGCGTCTACGAAACTGGCGATTGCAAGGGCCTGGAAACAGACCCAACCCCCAGATATTACAGCAGTTATATCTATAATGCAGATATACGCCAAAATGGAACAAAGCTTCTATTCTAACATGGACAAGGAGGAGCTTTATTGGCGGATCTGGGAGCCTTGGTTTACCTATCAAGGAGACCACAGTTAAATTTTTAGCTACATTAAAGTTTCTGATCCCTTCCAATTTTATAATTAAACTCTCACACCAAATGAGGGATATGCTAATTGGCTGATGACACTTGCTTTCCCATGTCCCCTACTAATAAACTGATTGCCCACCTTTCTCCTCTCTTACTATACTTCCTAATTTCTTTTTCCCCTCTCTTCCCTCCCTCCTTCCCAGGGGGGGCCGCCCCCGCCTGGAGATGCACACTGTGAATGCTAGTTGAAGTGTAAAGACAGATTTTCCTAAACTGACTTTATGAAGTTCCTAGAAAACTGAGTTAATTGATAATACTGAAATATTAGTTCGCCCCTGTGTTTACAGTCTGTTCACACTATTTAAAAAAAAAATGAGGTTTATAATCTTATTCATGATAATTAAAAATGAGGTTCTTGCAGTTGATGTTGTATTTCATGCTTGATATACTTGATCTATGTGATTTGCATTTCCATCAATAGCTATATTTACTGTATCATCACAACAGTATAATGTTTGCATATATGTGCATTTTTTTAGTCACCTGCGTTGTGACACCGGTTATATTGCTTAATCCTCAATAAAAACATATTTTTAAAAAAAAAAAAAAAATTATTCAAAAAAAATATTTTATAAAAAAGTTATAAGGGCTCAAAGGTAGGAGGTCTCAGGTGTTAAAAAATGGTAGGCAAAGGGTTTTAACATTGAGATACATATCTAGATATGTATGTATATATGTCTATATATGTGCACATATGCTAATATGTCTATATATGTGCACATATGCTAATATGTCTATATATGTGTATATCTGTATTTACCGACATATATACACATATTAACATTAACATAAGTGCACATATATATAAGTGCATTAGAGCCCTTTGAAGTTGAATACATGAAAACACGAAAAAAACATATGTATTAAATTTTCAAATTTAAAAAAGTGTTATACTGTGTATTTACGGTAAATATTTCACATCTTAATGTTTTGCACATAGCAGAATATGTTTTAAGTATTTATAAATATATATTCCTATATATATCAGTATTTATCTATACTTATTTATAATATAATACACATACATTGTAATACCATGAGATATATGTAGAACTATGTATTTATAAATATATATTCCTATATATATCAGTATTTATCTATACTTATTTATAATATAATACACATATATTGTAATACCATGAGATATATGTAGAACTATGTATTTATAAATATATATTCCTATATATATCAGTATTTATCTATACTTATTTATAATATAATACACATATATTGTAATACCATGAGATATATGTAGAAATATGTATTTATAAATATATATTCCTATATATATCAGTATTTATCTATACTTATTTATAATATAATACACATATATTGTAATACCATGAGATATATGTAGAAATATGTATTTATAAATATATATTCCTATATATATCAGCATTTATCTATACTTATTTATAATATAATACACATATATTGTAATACCATGAGATATATGTAGAACTATGTATTTATAAATAAATATTCCTATATATATCAGTATTTGTCTATACTTATTTATTATATAATACACATATATTGTAATACCATGAGATATATGTAGAAATATGTATTTATAAATAAATATTCCTATATATATCAGTATTTATCTATACTTATTTATAATATAATACACATATATTGTAATACCATGAGATATATGTAGAACTATGTATTTATAAATAAATATTCCTATATATATCAGTATTTATCTATACTTATTTATAATATAATACACATATATTGTAATACCATGAGATATATGTAGAAATATGTATTTATAAATAAATATTCATATATATATATATATCAGTATTTATCTATACTTATTTATAATATAATACACATATATTGTAATACCATGAGATATATGTAGAAATATGTATTTATAAATATATATTCCTATATATATCAGTATTTATCTATACTTATTTATAATATAATACACATATATTGTAATACCATGAGATATATGTAGAACTATGTATTTATAAATATATATTCCTATATATATCAGTATTTATCTATACTTATTTATAATATAATACACATATATTGTAATACCATGAGATATATGTAGAACTATGTATTTATAAATATATATTCCTATATATATCAGTATTTATCTATACTTATTTATTAAATAATACACATATATTGTAATACCATGAGATATATGTAGAACTATGTATTTATAAATATATATTCCTATATATATCAGTATTTATCTATACTTATTTATAATATAATACACATATATTGTAATACCATGAGATATATGTAGAACTATGTATTTATAAATATATATTCCTATATATATCAGTATTTATCTATACTTATTTATAATATAATACACATATATTGTAATACCATGAGATATATGTAGAACTATGTATTTATAAATAAATATTCCTATATATATCAGTATTTATCTATACTTATTTATAATATAATACACATATATTGTAATACCATGAGATATATGTAGAACTATGTATTTATAAATATATATTCCTATATATATCAGTATTTATCTATAATTATTTATAATATAATACACATATATTGTAATACCATGAGATATATGTAGAAATATGTATTTATAAATAAATATTCCTATATATATCAGTATTTATCTATACTTATTTATAATATAATACACATATATTGTAATACCATGAGATATATGTAGAACTATGTATTTATAAATAAATATTCCTATATATATCAGTATTTATCTATACTTATTTATAATATAATACACATATATTGTAATACCATGAGATATATGTAGAAATATGTATTTATAAATAAATATTCCTATATATATATATATATATATATCAGTATTTATCTATACTTATTTATAATATAATACACATATATTGTAATACCATGAGATATATGTAGAAATATGTATTTATAAATATATATTCCTATATATATCAGTATTTATCTATACTTATTTATAATATAATACACATATATTGTAATACCATGAGATATATGTAGAACTATGTATTTATAAATATATATTCCTATATATATCAGTATTTATCTATACTTATTTATTATATAATACACATATATTGTAATACCATGAGATATATGTAGAACTATGTATTTATAAATATATATTCCTATATATATCAGTATTTATCTATACTTATTTATAATATAATACACATATATTGTAATACCATGAGATATATGTAGAACTATGTATTTATAAATATATATTCCTATATATATCAGTATTTATCTATACTTATTTAGTAAATAATACACATATATTGTAATACCATGAGATATATGTAGAACTATGTATTTATAAATATATATTCCTATATATATCAGTATTTATCTATACTTATTTATAATATAATACACATATATTGTAATACCATGAGATATATGTAGAACTATGTATTTATAAATATATATTCCTATATATATCAGTATTTATCTATACTTATTTATAATATAATACACATATATTGTAATACCATGAGATATATGTAGAACTATGTATTTATAAATAAATATTCCTATATATATCAGTATTTATCTATACTTATTTATAATATAATACACATATATTGTAATACCATGAGATATATGTAGAAATAAGTATTTATAAATAAATATTCCTATATATATCAGTATTTATCTATACTTATTTATAATATAATACACATATATTGTAATACCATGAGATATATGTAGAACTATGTATTTATAAATATATATTCCTATATATATCAGTATTTATCTATAATTATTTATAATATAATACACATATATTGTAATACCATGAGATATATGTAGAACTATGTATTTATAAATATATAGTCCTATATATATCAGTATTTATTTATACTTATTTATAATATAATACACATATATTGTAATACCATGAGATATATGTAGAACTATGTATTTATAAATATATATTCCTATATATAATCAGTATTTATCTATACTTATTTATAATATAATACACATATATTGTAATACCATGAGATATATGTAGAACTATGTATTTATAAATAAATATTCCTATATATATCAGTATTTATCTATACTTATTTATAATATAATACACATATATTGTAATACCATGAGATATATGAAGAACTATGTATTTATAAATATATATTCCTATATATATCAGTATTTATCTATACTTATTTATAATATAATACACATATATTGTAATACCATGAGATATATGTAGAACTATGTATTTATAAATATATATTCCTATATATAATCAGTATTTATCTATACTTATTTATAATATAATACACATATATTGTAATACCATGAGATATATGTAGAACTATGTATTTATAAATAAATATTCCTATATATATCAGTATTTATCTATACTTATTTATAATATAATACACATATATTGTAATACCATGAGATATATGAAGAACTATGTATTTATAAATATATATTCCTATATATATCAGTATTTATCTATACTTATTTATAATATAATACACATATATTGTAATACCATGAGATATATGTAGAACTATGTATTTATAAATAAATATTCCTATATATATCAGTATTTATCTATACTTATTTATAATATAATACACATATATTGTAATACCATGAGATATATGTAGAACTATGTATTTATAAATAAATAGAACGTATTCTTCTATGTGCAGAACATTAGAATGTGAAATATTCATATTTTCATGTTGGGTTAGTGCACATGAGAATATGCGATCGGGTTAGCTCGCGGGTAGAGTATTAGGATTTCTTTCCACTTTTTTTGCTCCATTAACTTCTATGAGGGTGGTTATTGCGTGTGCGATATTCTAAGTTTGGCTTTTTGCGTGTGCCAGGTTAGCGTGAGCATGATAACTTTTTACATTCAACTCGTAATACCAGGGCAACCCGACTTCTAGCACAATTAGCTGTCTAGCGAAAGTGCTAAATAGCGCTCCACTTGTAGGGGTATATTTAGGAAGCTCCTTAGCTCGTCCACCACCTCTGAGATGCTGTCGGAATTTAGCGATTTCGGGCGGATATGTTTCGCTACAGCTACAGCGAATCATGTCCGTCCGACATTTGTTAAATCGGCCCCGTAATCTGGCCTATAACTTTTACCTTAAGCTAACAAAGAACATATCATGAAAGAAAAAAATTGGGTTTTGCATCCCTTTAAAAGGGAGAGTAAAGTTAAAATTATACTTTTATGATTTGGATAGAGCAGCAATTTTAAACCACTTTCCAATTTTTTTTTGTTATCAAATTTGCTTTGTTCTCTTGGTATCTTTTATTGAAGAGTAAACCTAGGTAGGCTCATAAGAGCTCATGGGTGTGCATGTGTGTTTAGTACTCTATGGCAGCAGTGTTCTGCAACATTGTATAAAAAGTCTCTAAGTTATCACTAGAAATTATGTAACAAAACATTGTGGGGACGATTTATCATCGGTCTGTCCAACATGATCCGCTCAGCATACGCTGTTGGCATTTATCATTGCACAAGCCGTTCTTGTAAACTGCTTGTGCAATACCACCCCCTGCAGAATCGCGACCAATCGACCACTAGCAGGGGGTGTCAATCAGCTCGATCATATAGAATTGGGCGGATTGATGTCCGCAGCCTCAGAGTTTCATAAGTGCTGTTTCCGGCTAGCCTGAAGGCTCATGCGGAAACAGGGGCATAAAGCGCCATTCGGTCCCTGTACCTCAAAGGGGAACATTACATGGACACTGAATGCATGGATGGTTATTACACAACAACACATACTTAGGGAGCAACACCCAGTTTGCATTTGGAGATCCTTTAGCCTATTGGAAGGTGTGGGCCATGAGTTTAATTTCTCTAGCGTACAAGGGTATTCTGTATTTTTGCCTTATTTTAATGATCTCTAATCTCTCAAGCACAATCAATAGTAGAGATGTGCAGCCAAGAAATATTTTTTTCAGACAAAATTTTTGCTCAAAATATTCAGGGATATTAATTTCCCCGAATACTTGGCTGCACTATTTGTTATGTGTTTAAAATGAAATACTAAATTTGTAGCTACAGTAGTAACCTCAACGCAATGTAAAGAGCGCGCTTACCTGATCCTCTTCTTGCCAGAGCCCCAGCCGCGCAGGATTAATGCTCTCGGTTACTAACTTTAGTGCAGGTCCTGGGAGCCGAGCTCTCTAAACCTCTTGTTATAGCGTTGTAGGGCTCTGGAATGAAGAGAATCGGGTTAGTGAGCTCTCCAGAGCACGTTGAGGTATTAACCCCTTACAAAAAAATGAAAGGAAACAAATACTGAAGATCTTCATCATTTTCTTTTATTTTCTTTGTGCGTTCATTCGCATTTTCGTTAAAAAACAAATGCACATATGGGATCATGTCCGACAGACCTCGCTGAATGCGGAGAGCAATACGCTCTCCGCATTCAGCATTGCACCAGCAGCTCTTGTGAACTGCTGGTGCAACGCCGCCCCCTGCAGATTCGCGGCCGCTAGCAGGGGGTGTCAATCAACCCGATCGATTGGATTGGGTTGAATTGCGGCAATGTCTGTCTCCCTCCTCAGAGCAGGCGGACAGGGGTATGAAGCAGCCGTCTTTAGACCGCTGCTTCATAACTGTTGTTTCTGGCGAGTCTGAAGGCTCGCGAGAAACACGAAGCTTGATAGGTATGCCCCTTATTATCAATATCGCTTTTATTTTTGCTCTAATATTACAAGTTGAAAGTAATATTTTAGCACTTCAGCGATAGTCTAGGGTGCGCTAACATCTGCATTTAGTATAGCGCAGACACGATAAACACCCCCCCCCCCACATAATAGACTTCTATGGGGAAGAGTTAAAAAGCTCATGTTGGAGAGGTAAGGCGCACTAAACTGATGGGGCGCTAAAGCTCTGCTCAGGTAGTGAAGTTAGATACTTTGGTTTTCTATTGATTTGTTACAAACACTGCACACTCAAGCACATGCACACTTTTTTTTCAATTAAATATTTTATTGAAATTTTGCATTGATAAAACATAAACATAGACATAAAATATCTGTAAAAGAAAAGAAAAATAACTTCTTTGATAGTTTGATTTTTTCCAGGGACAATACATGGTCTACCTCTTGAAGCCCTATAGTGAGGGTTGGGGTCTGAACTTTCTTTCAGAAGCGGGGTATAAGTCGTCTTGAGCAATTTATCATACATTGAAATAGTTTCTTGTGGTACTGGCGTGTACTTGGGGGGAGGTCATTTAAGAGGATGGTAGAAGGTGAGAGCGTCAGGGAGGTCTCTATCGTAGCATTAATATACCTTGTAATACCTTCCTAATAGGTTTTTAGTAGAGGACAGGACCATCAGATATGAGACAGTGCACCTTCTTTACCGCAGTGCCTCCAGCAACACAAAAACATTTATTTCCATCATAAAATGTATTTTGCAATCAACATATTTATGTTTCCATATAAGAGAAATAAATGACTTTAATATATTTTGTTACGCTTTACTTCTGGTTACAAAGTGTATCATTCTCCAGCTCTATTTCGGGTTGCGCACAATTTCTAATAAAAGTAAAGGGCAGACTAAGAGGTTGCTCTCATTAAGGTTCTCTGGTAAACCTCTTTTTACCTTCTACTTGTAATACCAGACTGTGTGCTATTCTTAAGGGATAACACAGACTTTCAGTTGCGCTCCACTTGTAATCTAGCCAGAGTTAGCGCTAGATTACAAGTGGTGCGCTATTTAGCACTCCTGCTCAAGAAATAAATTTGCTAGAAGTAAGCTTATTGCGCATGTGATGCGCACAAAAACCCGAATATCTTTAAATATTGAGACCGCGTTAATGCATTCCCCCATAGGCTTCAATGGGATGCTAAAAGGGGTAAAAAACACCCCACTTGGGCGCAAACCCAATTACGCTGAACCGAAATGCATTAACCCAACATGAAATGTACTTCACATAGCAGATTATGTTCTCAAATACATATTTCTATATACTGTGTATATATATATATATATGATGGTTTTCTGAGTATATACTGTATATATCTCTATCTATCTATATATATTTATATGGATATATCTAGGAATATCTATTTTAAAATACTTAGAACATATTCCCCTATGTGCAGAACATAGGAATGGGACATATTTACAGTAAATACATAGATAAACACTTCATTCAAATTGAATATTGCATCGTTTTACGTTTCCAGCTACTTGACTGCAAAGGGCTCCAATGCACTTATGTGTGGCTACTGTATATATGTACTAAAGGTTACCAAGAGAACATAGTACATTATGATAAGTTAAGTAAATGGAAAAGTCACTTTAAATGCTTGTTCTGTCTGATCCATGAAAGTTTTATTTTGAAAGGGACATTCTAGTCTGAAAATGGAAATGTTATTTTTAACTCTTACTAAGCCATTGCACTCTCATACCTCTTCAGATTATCATATTGCTTGCGATTTACAACGTCAAACATATGTCACTCCTGCTGGAGCATATTAAATGGTTTAGAAATAACTCCTTTACCATCATTTTGTCACTTAAAATATCTGCTTTTGCCTGTTAAAACTACCACCTATACTAAAAATGCCAATACTGCAGTATTGGCTTTAGAAAAGCTATGTAAAAAAATAAGTGAGACCAAAAAAACATTCCATTGGGGGATGGAAAGAGGAAACCCAGCCCATTTGAAAGGTATAATTGAAGCAGCATTTAATACTGCTTGCCTGAGCACATTGTACGTGTCTTTTTCTTTTACTACACCACCCCCAAGAACAGAGAGATCTCGCTTCGTGGTCTCTGTAACGAATTTAGTGTAATCTGTCTTGGCTTTAGAATAGTTTTCCAAACCAAGCTACTCACAATACATTACTGTATATCCTATCTGTGCCTTCTCCAACATAAAACCTGAACTACCAGTATTTTCTACTGCAGCAGAGGACTCTGGGTAAGAATATGCAAATAAGTTATGAAATCCAAGCTGCCTCCCTCAGTCACCAAATGCTTTTCATGGCTGTCCTACTTCTCTTGTACAAGACGGACAATTGTAAAGGCTGTCAGTCTATCTTGTAAGACTTTCCTTTATGTTTCCGTTCTACAGCTTTTCACAGCCAGAGGGATGGATTATGCAGGTGAGGAGCAGTTTTGCTGCAGGCTTATTACATTAGATTCTCTTTAGTTGTAGGTTTTGCTTGATAGTGTCAGCTGCTACAGATTAATATTAAAGCCCAAAATATATTCTGCTCAATAGTGTTCTGAGAGTGAATTATAATTGTTTGTAAGGGCTGAGATCTAAAAATGATCATCTGGAGTGAGCTGCACCCCCCCCCCCCATTCTGGTCAGTAATTCCCACACCTACCTCTTAGTATTGTTGCCCTGTTCCAAAGCTGAGTGACAGCAACACAAGAGGGCTACCATTGCACCCAGAGGCATGCCTGCAGCATCACCCCACAATGCACTGGGCTGGCCGTCACACTTCCCTAGAGGGGATGTATGGGAGGTACAAGGGACCAGTAGCAAACTCTTTACAAATACTTTAATAGCCACAGGGGCAAAGCTTTTGTGACAGATCCCTCTGGCAAATAAACAGGTTAACACTTTGTATGCTGCAAGGCTATTACCAACTCACTATAATAGATAACTGTAGAGATTTCTCCTATATGTAACTTAAGTTTGTATCTTAAAGGGATATCATTAAAAGCTAAATACACCGGAATACAGGATCAGAAGGAAAGCCTTTTATTAGAGAAACAAAGTCACCACTATTTCAGCCAAAAAGGTGTTTACTGTGCAGAGCATATGTATATATGCCTTGTGCTCATGCATTCAAACACCAGGCCTCTTTAGCATGGAGCCTATCAGAGAGTCGTGTGCATGTCAGACCTATAGCTAAAACAGTACTAAGCATGATTGCTAACATGTGTACATTGTAAAAATGTTACAGCACAAACTTAAAGGGACAGTCTACACCAGAATTGTTATTGTTTTAAAAGATAGATAATCCCTTTATTACCCATTCCCCAGTATTGCATAAACAACACAGTTATATTAATATACTTTTTACCTCTGTGATTATCTTGTATCTAAGCCTCTGCAGACTGCTCCTTATCTCAGTTATATTAATATACTTTTTACCTTTGTGATTACCCTGTATCTAAACCTCTGCAGACTGCTCCTTATCTCAGTTATATTAATATACTTTTTACCTCTGTGATAACCTTGTATCTAAGCCTCTGCAGACTGCCCCTTATCTCAGTTATATTAATATACTTTTTACCTCTGTGATTATCTTGTGTCTAAGCCTCTGTAGACTGCTCCTTATCTCAGTTATATTAATATACTTTTTACCTCTGTAATTACCTTGTATCTAAGCCTCTGCAGACTGCCCCTTATCTCAGTTATATTAATATACTTTTTACCTCTGTGATTACCCTGTATCTAAGCCTCTGCAGACTGCCCCTTATCTCAGTTATATTAATATACTTTTTACCTCTGTGATTATCTTGTATCTAAGCCTCTGCAGACTGCCCCTTATCTCAGTTATATTAATACACTTTTTACCTCTGTGATTACCTTGTATCTAAGCCTCTGCAGACTGCCCCTTATCTCAGTTATATTAATACACTTTTTACCTTTGTGATTACCTTGTATCTAAGCCTCTGCAGACTGCCCCTTATCTCAGTTATATTAATACACTTTTTACCTCTGTGATTACCTTGTATCTAAGCCTCTGCAGACTGCCCCTTATCTCAGTTATATTAATACACTTTTTACCTCTGTGATTACCTTGTATCTAAGCCTCTACAGACTGCTCCTTATCTCAGTTATATTAATATACTATTTACCTCTGTGATTACCTTGTATCTACGCCTCTGCAAACTGCCCCCTTATCTCAGTTCTTTTGACAGACTTGCAGTTTAGCCAATGAGTGCTGGCTCCCAGGTAACTTCACGTGCATGAGCACAGTGTTATCTATATGAAACACATGAACTAACACCCTCTAGTGGTGAAAAACTGTTAAAATGCATTCTGAAAAGAGGTGGCCTTCAAGGTCTAAGAAATTAGCATATGAACCTCCTAGGTTAAGCTTTCAACTAAGAATACAAAGAGAACAAAGCAAAATTGGTGATAAAAGTAAATTGGAAAATTGTTTAAAATTGCATGCCCTATCTGAATCATGAAAGTTTATTTTAGACTAGACTGTCCCTTTAAATGGATATTAATCACTAAATAAATGATGCATTCAAAGAGAATAACACGTAGAGGTATTTTTAAAGTTTCATTAGCTGTTTAAATAGTGACAATATAAGTTTAAAGATTTAGTGACTATAAAACAATGGGAGCTGCCATGTTGTAGGGGCAGTTATAAATAGGTCACTAGAGTGTGCAGCCAATGGCTGAGGGGAATATAACAGTGTTCTGCACTTCCATTTCTATTAGGAACTGAAAAGCTCACAATATCAGCATGGAATTACAGGAAAAGGGGACAAAATAAATAATGAAAATATATTGTAGCGTTATTTTTTATATACAGTATATGATTTATCATTTTATATCACCATCTCAAAGTGTTTAATGCCCCTTTAAATTAATTCATGTGCATTTCAGCTTTATGACTTGCTAATATAACAAGGCAATGAGCGAATAAGCATTGCTCTTAAAGAGCTGATATAAATGATATATGTAATAATGTCTGATGTATAATAGCTCCTGCTTATTGCTGCAGACACTCGTAAATGGAATTATCTTGCTTGTCACTGACACTTTTTTGGTGCTTGTTTCAATTTTATTTTGCATACTTTAAAGTGACAGTCTAGTAAAAAATAAACCGACAACCCCCACAGCGCAATATGCCTAATTAAACTATTAACCCCTATATCCGCCATCAAACTCACACCGCAAGTAATAACTAAATTATTAACCCCTAAATCCGCTAAACCCCAACATCGCAAACTACCTATTAAAACTATTAACCCCAAAACCGCCAAAGCCCACAACGCAATAAACCTATCAAAATATTAACCCCAATGCAATAAACCTATCAAAATATTAACCCCAATGCAATAAACCTATCAAAGTATTAACCCCTAAACCGCCAAAGCCCACGACACAAATAATTAATTACTAAGCCCCCTAACCTAACACCCCCTTACCTAACACCCCCTAACCTAACACCCCCTAAATGCACCCAAATTACCTAAATTGCAAAATACTAAAGTTACTATTAAAATAAAAAAACCTAACACTACTTTAAAAATAAAAAATAAACTAAGTACTGTATAAATTAAAGGGACAGTCTAGTCAAAATTAAAATTCTGGTGTAGACTGTCCCTTTAAAGTGAAGGTCCATTTTGATGAATTAGTGCCCGGTCTTTAATAAACCTATTAAAAACAAGGGCACTTTAATTCATCAAAATTGACATTTCACTGTTTTCTTCAAAAACTTACATTTTAATCCTAGCAGCCGCTCCAGCACTTCCTCCGCCCGTCGCAATTCGCCTTCGCGGGTCCAAAATGATGAATCCGGCTTCCTCCAATCACAGCATGGCATCAGGCCAAGATTCTCCCTGGGGGGAAGCTGTAATTGGAGTAAGCCTGATTCGTCATTTCTGACATCTGCAGAGGCTTCCGACAGCCGGGGGAATTGCTGGAGCGGCATTCAGGATTAAAAGGTAAGTTTTTGAAGAAAACAGTGAAATGTCAATTTTGATGAATTAAAGTGCCCTTGTTTTTAATAGGTTTATTAAAAACCGGGCACTAATTCATCAAAATGGACCTTCACTTTAAGCTACAATTACAGAAAATAAAAATCAAAATTACCAAATTTTAAAAAATTATACCTAATCCTATAAAAACACCCCCTACTCTAAGAATAAACTACCAGTAGCCCTTAAAAGGGCTTTTTGCAGGGCATTGCCCCAAGATAATCAGCTCTTTTACATCAAAATACACAAAGTCCCCCCTAACAGTTAAACCCCCCAACCCACCAAACCCCCCAAAATAAAAGAACTCAACACTAAGAAACCTAAACTACCCATTGCTCTAAAAAGGGCATTTGTTTGGGCATTGCCCTTAAAAGGGCATTTAGCTCTTTTACTGCCCATCCCTAATCTAAATAAAACAAACCCCCCCTCCAAAAAAAAACTCTGAAAAAAAACCTAAGTCTAACCCCCAGGTTGATACTCACCATTCCTGAAGTTCGACGGAGAAGGTCCTGTGCCATGCGGTGAAGTCTTCTTCCAAGCGGCGACCTCTTCTTCCAGGAACAATCCGGCGCGGCGTGGAGGGTGGAGCTGAAGACCGGCGACCCTGGAACTGAAGACCAGCGACCACGGAGCCATGGAGCGTGGAGGATCCTCTTCGTATGATCGCCGCCGTACACTGGATTGAGAATTCAATGTACGCAATTAAAAATGGTGTCCCTTGAATTCCTATTGGCTGATTTTATTCTTCAAATTCAAATCAGCCAATAGTATGAAAGCTACTCAAATCCTATTGGCTGCTCAAATCAGCCAATAGTATGAGAGCTACTGAAATTCTATTGGCTGATTTGAATAGCCAATAGAATTTCAGTAGCTCTCATCCTATTGGCTGATTTAAACAGCCAATAGGATTTGAGTAGCTTTCATCCTATTGGCTGATTTGAATTTGAAGAATCAAATCAGCCAATAGGAATTCAAGGGGCGCCATTTTAAATCACGTACATTGAATTCTCCATCCAGTGTACAGTGGCGATCGTACAAAGAGGATCCTCCACGTTCCATGGCTCCGCGGTCGCTGGTCTTCAGTTCCAGGGTTGCTGGTCTTTAGCTCCACGGTCATCGGTCTTCAGCTCCGCCCTCCGCTCCGCGCCGGATTGTTCCTTGAAGAAGAAAGAAGAGGTCGCTGCTTGGAAGAAGACTTCACTGCCTGGAACAGGACCTTCTCCGCCGGACTTCAGGAACGGTGAGTACCAACCTGGGGGTTAGATTTAGGATTTTTTAAGGTTTTTTTTGGGGGGTTTGCTTTATTTAGATTAGGGATGGGCAGTAAAATAGCTACAGCCGTATACAAAAGTTTAGGCACCCCTGTCAGTTTCCATGATTTTAATTTATAAATAATTGGGTGTTTAGATCTCTATCAAATAACTAAAGGACACAGTAATATTTCAGTAATGAAATGAGGTTTATTAGATTAACAGAAAATGTGCAATATGCATCAAAATGAAATTAGACGTGTGCATAAATTTGGGCACCTTTGTCATTTTGTTGATTTGAATACCTGTAACTACCTAGCACTGATTAATTGGAACACACAATTGGTTTGATGAGTCCATTAAGCATTGAACTTCATAGACAGGTGCATCCAATCATGAGAAAAGGTATTTAAGGTGGTCAATTGCAAGTTGTTGTTCTCTTTGACTCTCCTCTGAAGAGTAAGAACATGGGGGTCTCAAAACAACTCTCAAATGACCTGAAAACAAAGATTGTTCAATATTATGGTTTAGGGGAAGGCTACAAAAAGCTATTGCAGAAATTTAAGCCGTCAGTGTCCACTGTGAGGAACATAGTGAGGAAATGGAAGATCACAGGCACAGTTCTTGTTAAGGCCAGAAGTGGCAGGCCAAGTAAAATATTGGAGAAGCAAATGCAAAGGTTGGTGTGAACGGTCAATAACAGCCCACAGACCCCCTCCAAAGACCTACAACATCATCTTGCTGCAAATGGTGTCACTGTGCATCGTTCAACAATTCAGCGCACTTTGCACAAGGAGAAGCTGCATGGGAGAGTGATGCGGAAGAAGCCTTTTCTGCACACGCGCCACAAACAGTCGCTTGAGGTATGCAAACGCACATTTGGACAAGCCAGCTTAATTTTGGAAGAAGGTGCTGTGAATTGATGAAACAAAGATTGATTTATTTGGTCATAACAAGGGGCGTTATGCATGGCGGCAAAAGAACACAGCATTCCGAGACAAACACTTGCTACCCACAGTAAAATTTGGTGGATGTTCCATCATGCTGTGGGGCTGTGTGGCCAATGCCGGTACTGGGAATCTTGTTAAAGGGACATTAAACCCACATTTTTTCTTTCATGATTCAGATGGAGAATACCATTTTAAACAATTTTCTAATTTACTTCTATTATCTAATTTGCTTCATTCTCTTGATATTATTTCCTGAAAAGCATATCTAGATAGGCTCAGTAGCTTCTGATTGGTGGCTGCATATAGATGCCTCATGTGATTGGCTCACCCATGTGTATTGCTATTTCTTTAACAAAAGAAATCTAAAGAATGAAGCAAATTAGATAATAGAAGTAAATTGGAATGTTGTTTAAAATCGTATTTTCTATCTGAATCATGAAATATTTTTTGGGGGTTTAATGTCTCTTTAAAGTTGAGGGTCGCATGGATTCCACTCAATATCAGCAGATACTTGAGAATAATGTTGAGGAATCAGTCACAAAGTTGAAGTTAGACCGGGGCTGGATATTTCAACAAGACAATGACCCAAAACACTGGTCAAAATCTACTGTGGAATTTAAGCAGAGGAACAAGTACAATGTTCTGGAATGGCCATCCCAGTCCCCAGACCTAAATATCATTGAAAATCTGTGGGGTGATTTGAAGCGAGCTGTCCATGCTTGGCAATCATCAAACCTAACTGAACTGGAGATGTTTTGCAAGGAGGAATGGTCCAAAATACCTTCATCCAGACACTCATTACAGGCTATAGGAAGCGTGCAGAGGCTGTTATTTCTGCTAAAGGAGTCTCTACTAAATATTGATGCAATATATCTGTTGGGGTGTCCAAATTTATGCACCTGTCTAATTTCGTTTTGATGCATATTGCACATTTTCTGTTAATTTAATAAATTTTACTACTGAAATATTACTGTGTCCTTCAGTTATTTGGTAGATGAAAATGAAATTGCTGATCCAAACACCCAATTATTTATAAATGAAAATCATGGAAATTGTCAGGGGTGCCTAAACTTTTGCATACGACTGTAAATGCCCTTTTCAGGGCAATGGGTAGTTTAGGTTTTTTAGTGTTGGGTTCTTTTATTTTGGGGGGTTTGGTGGGTGTGGGTGGGGGTTACTGTTAGGAGGGATTTTGTGTATTTTGATGTAAAATAGCGGATTATCTTGGGGAAATGCCCTGCCAAAAGCCCTTTCAAAGGCTACTGGTAGTTTATTCTTAGAGTAGGGGGTGTTTTTATTTTGGGGGGGATTTTTTATTTTCATAAGGATTAGGTATATTTTTTTAAAATTTGGTAATTTTGTTTTTATTTTATGTAATCTTAGATTTTTTTATTTTCTGTAACTGTAGATGAAAGGGACAGTCTACACCAGAATTTAATTTTGACTAGACTGTCCTTTTAATTTATACTTAGTTTATTTTTATTTTTAAAGTAGTGTTAGTTTTTTTATTTTAATAGCAACTTAGTATTTTGTAATTTGGATACAGGTTAGGGGGCTTAGTAATTTATTTATTTGCGTTGTGGGCTTTGGCGGTTTAGGGGTTAATACTTTGATAGGTTTATTGTGTTGTGGGCTTTGGCGATTTACGGGTTAATACTTTAATAGGTAGTTTGCGTTGTGGGTTAATGGCGGATTAGGGGTTAATGGTTTTAATAGTTTGCGATGTTGGGTTTGGCGGATTTAGGGGTTAATAATTTAGTTATTACTTGCGGTGTAGGTTTGATGGCGGATATAGGGGTTAGTACACTTTATTATTTATTGCGGTGGGGGTTTGAGGTTGAAAGGTAGATAGATATTGCGCATGCGTTATGTGTTAGTTTATTTTTGCAGGCATTTTTGGGAGTTATGGTGCTCCGATACTGGTGAAAATGGAGTAAGATTTTTCTAATTTCGCCACGTAAGTCCTTGCGCTGAATATTGGATACCGATTTGCGACGTGGTCCCATGTTTGCTTATGGGAGTAAAATTTGCGGGCGACGGGTGAAATATACGTGTCGCATTTATATGCGGCGCTATATATAGGATACCAAAACAGCACAAAAAACGGCGTCGCCCTGAATTTGCTTTGTTCTCTCAATAGCATAATTGTAGACTCATTAGCTGGTGAAAGTTGAGGAAACAAATGATACTTTCCTGATAAATGTATTTCCTTGATGATGAGATTACATGAGATATAACTTGCAACACCAGTGCTAGGATTTTTGGATACACAGGCAAAGACATATTTTGCCAACCCCCTAATAAATTATATACCCTGCCATTACTACTGCTTCACAAAACATTTTAGTGATGTGTTAAAGGGACAGTGTAGTCAAAAATAAACTTTCATGATTCAGATAGGGTATGTCATTTTAAACAACTTTCCAATTTACTTTTATCATCAAATTTGCTTTGTTGTCTTGGTATTCTTTGTTGAAAGTTAAACCTAGGTAGGCTCATATACTAATTTCTAAGCCCTTAAAGACCGCCTCTTATCTCCATGCATTTGACAGTTTTTCACAGCTAGAGGGCGTTAGTTCATGTGTGTCATATAGATTACCATTTATGAAGCAGCAGATGCTGATTCCGACCCACCCGGCTTCAGGACCGTCTGAAGTGGAAGTTAAGAAGCAGCAGTCATAAGACCGCTGCTCCTTAACTCATCTGCCATCTCCGAGGTGGTGGACAGCAATAAGCCTGATCAGATACGCTCAGGATGATTGACACCCCCTGCTAGCGGCCGATTGGCCACGAATCTGCAGGAGGCGTCATTGCACAAGCAGTTCACTAGAAATGCTTCTGCAATGTTAAATGCAGATATAGCGAGTCATGTCTGCCCGGGGTATGATAAATCTACCCCAAAGTAATCACAGAAGTAAAAAGTATATTAATATAACAGTGTTTATTGTGCAAAACTGGGGAATGGGTTATGAAGGGATTATCTATCTTTTTACACAATAACAATTCTGGAATAGACTGTCCCTTTAATATAAAAAACAATATTCTGATTAAAGAAAACCTTTTGATGTTTTCCTCTACAGAGAGAGTCTATGATAGGGGACGTTCTAGAATTTATGAGAAGGAGCTGCAGGAAGTGAGAGATGTGATAGATCACAAACTAGTGGCATTCGATTAAAGGTCCGTCTGAAATGTCATAGTTCATGCTGTGTCCCCTAGATCAGTGTTTCTCAACCGCGGTCCTCAAGTAACCCCAACAGGCCAGGGTTTCATTATAGCTGAACTAAAGCACAGGTGAAATTGATTGGGTGAGAGCAGCTTAGTAACCATGGTTACTGATCAGCTGATTATTTCACCTGTGCTCTAGTTCAGCTATATTAAAAACCTGACCAGTTGGGGGTACTTGAAAACCGCAGTTGAGAAACAGTGCCCTAGATTATCTGTTAGCGCTTCTAATACTAGCTACAAATGTGCGCGTGCGTATTCTGTAAGTGATGTGGTTGTTATTCAGACACCTCCGTCTTTCTTTTAGGAATAACTGTTTAACCATCCAAAGTTTATATAAGGGAAAACTAGTAAATTATGACTACCATTATCTGCATATTGGGGCATATTAAACAATGTGCGAGCGGACATGATACGAAGTAGCGTATCATGCCTGCTGCACATCGCTGCCCATCGATAAATGCCGACAGCATATGCTCTTGGCATTTATCATTGCACCAGCAGTTCTTGTGAACTGCTGGTGCAATGCCGCCCCCTGCAGATTCGTGGCCAATCGGCCACTAGCAGGAGGTGTCTGGGGATTTCTGTCCGTCACCTCAGAGCAGGCGGACAAGTTATGGAGCAGCGATCTTTAGACCGCTGCTTCATAACTTCTTAATAACTTCTGTTGTCTGAAGGCTCGCCGGAAACAAGGGGCCTCAAGCTCTATACGGAAAATGATAAATATGCCCCATTGTCTTTATCTCTGAGTTAGATCAACAGTATATACACAAAATGTCATAATAGCAGGGATGTAATTACACCACTGGCCAGTAGAATAGTGATAATACAGTCTTTTACAATCTTGTGTAGATAAAGAAGTCACAAAGTTCACATACCAAGCCGTTGTAAAGCACTCACAATTAGGACAGACGAGTCACATCCAAAAAGAGCCTAAAGAGACTCAATTACTTACTGCTCCTTTCCCAAACTTAGGTGTATACGTAGCTCCAGACTCGGGCACAGATCCACCCGTATCCAGACATCGGGCACTCAGTAGCTGGAATACAACTTCTGGCATCACTCCCTTCAGTTAGGGCAGCCCATCCAGTCTCTCCGTGTGTGATCCTTTCACCCAAGCGGCAGCGTTCCTGCTACCGTTAGGCCACGTGGTTCCGGTCTCTGATGTTTCAACAAGTGACGAGCAGGATGAACAGACAGCGTCTGATAGCGGCTTGGTGAACTGGCTAAAACCAAGAGGACAGTCAGTCCCTGCCCAGCTGGCAGTAGTAATAAGAAGATAAGGAGGTCAGCAGCGACTGTCATATAAAAAGTTCAATTTATTTAGAAAATTCAAGTTAAAAAGCGGAGGCAATCTCCAGATAAGCAGCAGTTAGGACAACAATCCCAAAGAGGCAGCTTACGCGTTTCGGCTAATAAGCCTTAGTCATAGCTGATAGCCAAAGACTACCTATAGCATTTAAAAAGGGAGCCTTGGTTGCTAATTGGTTAAAAACAAATAGTGGTAGTGTCTAGTGCTAAACAATATTTTGCACACACAGTGCTGCAATACACGTATGATGCCCAAGGTTAAGTGAATACAAATCAAATCAAAACATATTTTCATAGTATTAAAGTATTTACAATGTTGCAAACTGACAAAAAAGATTTGGATCTATCAGAAACAATAATAAAGTGGTTACGTCTGAACACACTCAGATCAATAACTGGACTAATCATATCCCAGCAAAGTATCATTTAAAGGGAACAACAGATAGTTCCTATTTAAACAGAAGATCTATTGAATGGATACAAATGTGGTCTAGACCTATAAGAAGTTACAGAGGAGACCAAATACAACAGAGTAATATATATATACAAATCTGTGCACACTCAATAGAAAATCAGCAACAATACATCATTCCCAATAATTGATCAGATCATACTCTTAGTTGAAGCCAAGAGGAGCCCTAGTTTGGAGAGTAAAAATCCAATACATCTCCCTTTTCTGGAGTATTTTAACCCCGTCGCCCCCACGTTTCGGGGGGACCATTCTCTCAATTGCCTGCCATCTCAGAGTATGATCTGATCCACCATGTTTTTGAACAAAATACTGAACTAAAACAGTTTTTGACCTGCCTACACTAATAGTGGATAAGTGTTCGCGTATTCTAGACCTTATGTCTCGTGTAGTTAACCCTACGTATTGAAGTTTACACAGGGTGCAGATGAGAACATATATGATTAAGTTGGAAGTACAGTTGAGACAAGACTGAATGTGATATTGTGTACCAGTAACTTCAAATTTAAAAGTATCTGAGATAATAACCGACTCACAAGGTCGACACCTATTGCTTCCACACCTGAACATACCTTTATGTCAGTGCTTTCCAAACTGTGTGTCGGGACACACTAGTGTGTTGGCAGCTGTGTGTAGGTGTGTCCCTGCTTCAGCACAAATTTTTTTAAATTGCAATTTATTTATTTATTTTTTTTGGTTTTTGACTTGCTGCCTGCCTGCTACGCATATCACATGGTTGACACATAATTGATACCTAGGGGGTCACAGATCATCTTAACCTATTGGTGCAGCCCAGTGGGAACTGAAACTATTCCCATTAGCGGCACATTGGCTCCTGACTGCACGTGTAGTCTCCTTAATTGGCTCATGACTGCATGTGTAGTCAGTGAGTGGGACAACAGTGTTTTTGCAGCACGGTAGTCAATCGGACTCACAGAGGTCTGAGGGTGGCAGCTTAAACGCTGAGCTGAAGTCAGAAGTCAGCGGGGTTTTTTTGCAACTAGCTCCCAGTACTAGTGCATTGCTGCTACTGCTCTTGATATATATATATATATATATATATATATATATATATATATATATATATATATATATATATAGGAAGTGGAAGCTTAAAAATGCTTGATGATGAAATGCGAGTGTCTTTATCTAATATTCCACTAAATATTCAGAAATTTTGTTCATCCCATCAACCTCATACATCCCATTAAAATAGTAAGTAGCTATTGATGTTATTAAACTTTTTTTTAATTCTTGCACATACATATTGTTACTTGTAAATACATTTTGTTATTATATACTTTATGTATGTTTTTGTATCTCTTAAAACAACTTAGTTTAACCTCCAGTTTGTTAGTACAACTGAATTACTGTGTCGCGAAATGATGTAGGTCTAAAAAGTGTGTCACCAACATGAAAAGTTTGGAAAGCTCTGCTTTATGTGTTAACAAAGAACCTGCAGTTGAAGAGTTGCTGGGCAGTTGAGAGGGTGAAAGGAGATTGCCTAGGGTTTTTGATTTCCTATATGAACACCTGACTCCCTTATCGACACAATCCATGAGACCATCATCAGCAACCATCATATGGAAATGTTTCTTAATAATTGTGCAGATAGTTTGGTACTGCTCACTATATTTAGTGACAAATGTTACTCCCTCATGTCTAGAAGTGTGTTCTTCTTGTCAGCTAGTAGCAATTTTCTATCCAAAATTTGAGTATCATTCTCAGCCTTAGTGATTACATGAAGATAGAAATAGAGATAGAGGCAGAAGAGGTCATTACAGGCCTAATTATATTAACAGTAACTCATCTAAAAATGTTACATTCTCAGATACTGAAGCAGAATCAGGTGAGGAATATGAATCCTCAGGTGAAAATGCACATTTTATGGATAGACAAGGTATACTGAAGAATAATATGGCCACTCATCAACAGCCCATTACTACCCATTCCACTACCACCTCACACTCTATCACTACACATGTAAACAGTATGACATCATGTCCTGATGTAAGACCTAAAGGAAAACTTACACAGGCCAATGCAGAGGGGGGGGTCAAAATATGTTGCTAGTATTGTTCAACAGCCAATTGAGACAAGGCTCAAACAAAACCTTATAGAGCAAGTTGTTTTTAAGTGCCCAGAGCGAAAGGAAGTAGGGGGCTTGAATCCCATGCAGCAAGACAGATACCAACTGAGAGGGAACATGCCCCAATCAAAGTACATTAGCACAACGTAATTGATTTATCTGATCTCACACTCACTGTAGCCAAGATTGATATTTTAAGTTTAGGGTTGAGCTTTTCTCCCTTGTCTACATTTGGCCTTTTTTTCTACTATTGTAGATGTTAACAAACTTATACGTAATATCCCCCTACAAAAACATTTTTTTCTCAGCAGGCCAACACAGAAATGAAATTAACATTTTAGCTGATGATGTTCCAACTGATGGTACTATGATTAGTAAATCTGTGTTGTCCTTTGAGGAACTATGTGACATTGCCTCTATGGAGGATTTATCACCTGAGAACTGTGAGCAATTAGTAAGTGTCAAGGGCTACAAAAAAAGCTTCTTCTTTCTATCCAATACATAGTAGAGGTACAACACTGGAAACATTTTATAAAAGAGTGGAACAGGATCTTTGAAATCTTTATTATAGAACCAACAAGACAGCTGGGAATATTACATCTAAACAAAAGCAGGCTATAAGAGAGCTAAATTCAAACCCCAACATAGTGATCAGGGCGGCAGACAAGGGAGGTTCAGTAGTTGTTCTAAATAGACAGCAGTACATAGATGAGGCCCTTTGTCAACTTAACAATAGCGACAACTATGAAAGGCTACAGGTAGACCCTACCCTTAAGTATAAAAGAGAATTGTAATATCTCGTTGAAGAAGGACTCTATAAAGGCTTTTTTGACAGAGACACTTTCGAAAACCTTTTCAAAGGATGCTCTATAGTAAGTGGCATTGGGTCCCTTTTTGAGCACCTTTTGGAATGGTTGGATAGGATCCTTAATCAATTTGTACTGAACCTTCCCAGCTATCTAAGGGACACTAAGCATGTCCGGACTTTAATAGAAGATTTGACTTGGGACAGTATGAAATATACCTGGCTTACAATAGACGTTACTGCCCTATTTTCCTCTATCCCTCATTCCAAGGGTATAGGCTCTTTGAGATCTACTCTTAAAGATACTTTAAGATACATTACTCATCAGATTTGCAGGAATATATTATACAAGTGTCTTTTTTTCCTCCTCACTCATAACTATTTCATTTTTGAGAGGGTGTTTTATCTCTAGAGGTGTGGGAGTGCTATGGGAGCCAAATTCGCTCCCTCTTATGCCAACCTATTTTTAGGTTGGTGGCAGTGGTCCCACATCTATGGAGATGCTAACCCCTTCAGAGAAAACATAGTTTTTTTTATCGTCGCTTTATTGACAACCTTTTGTTGGTGTGGCAGGGTCCTGTAACCCACATTGAACTATCCCTCAATACCTCAATAGTAATGAATGTGGTCTCATTTTTACTTTTGAGATGAACAAGAAGAGCATTCATTTTTTAGATCTTATCTAATTGGGAATGATGATAGCAGAATTGTTACTGAGATCTATAGAATGCCGATTGCAGGGAATACTCTCCTTCATGCTAAGAGCTGCCACCCACTACATGTACCGTATCCTGTGGCAAAGGGACAGTATGTTAGACTAACACGAAACTGTACTACGGAGGAGGCTTTTGCAAGGGAATCATTGAGGTTGAGAAATCGTCTACTCCAGAGAGGCTATGCTCCTCATGTAATCACTAAGGCTGAGAATGATACTCAAATTTTGGATAGAAAATTGCTACTAGCTGACAAGAAGAACACACTTCTAGACATGAGGGAGTAACATTTGTCACTAAATATAGTGAGCAGTACCAAACTATCTGCACAATTATTAAGAAACATTTTCATATGATGGCTGCTGATGATGGTCTCATGGATTGTATCGATAAGGAAGTCAGGTGTTCATATAGGAAATCAAAAACCCTAGGAAATCTCCTTTCACTCTCTCAACTGCCCAGAAACACTTTAACTGCAGGTTCTTTGTTAACACATAAAGGCATGTTTAGGTGTGGAAGCAATAGTTGTCGACCTTGTGAGTCGGTTATTATCTCAGTTACTTTAAAATCTAAAGTTACTGGAACACAATATCACATTCAGTCTTGACTCAACTGTACTTCCAACTTTGTCATATATGTTCTCATCTGCACCCTGTGTAAACTTCAATACGTAGGGTTAACTACATGAGACATAAGGTCTAAAATACGCGAACACTTAACCACCATTAGTGTAGGCATTTTGTTCAAAATCATGGTGGGTCAGATCATACTCTGAGATGGCAGGCAATTGAGAGAGTGGTCCCCCCGAAACGTGGGGGTGACAGGGTTAAATTACTCCAGAAGAGGGAGATGTATTGGATCTTTACTCTCCAAACTAGGGCTCCTCTTGGCTTCAACTCAGAGTATAATCTGATCAATTACTGGGAATGATTCATTGTTGCTGATTTTCTGTTGAGTGTGCACAGATTTTTATATATTACTCTGTTGTATTTGGTCTCCTCTGAACCTTCTTATAGGTCTAGACCACATTTGTATCCATTTGATAGATCTTCTGTTTGAATCGGCACTATCTGTTGTTCCCTTTGAACGATACTTTGCTGGGATATGATTAGTCCAGTTTGTTACTTTATAATATGCATGCATTGCATCATTGACCTAAATATGTATATATATTAACCATGGGATCTATGAAGTTATAATACTGATCTGAGTGTGTTCAGATGTAACCACTTTTGTATTGTTTCTGATAGATCCAAATCTTTTTTGTCAGTTTGCAACATTGTAAATACTTTAATACTGTGAAAATATGTTTCGATTTTTATTCACTTAACCTTGGGCATCATATGTGGTTATTAATGTATTGCAGCACTGTGTGTTTAAAATATTGTTTAGCACTAGACACTCCCACTATTTGTTTTCAACCAATCCTATACTATAAAAGGCCAAGTGTGTTTGTCCGAAGCTGTCATGCGCAGTAGGACAAACACACCTGGCCTTAGATTGACAGCTGGCACCACACAAGGCCTTAGGCAGCAGCGCTTGAGACAGCTGGATCATCAGCTGTGCAGGGTTTGCGCGAGGAACGGTGGCTGTCGCGAGGCATCTCTCTGCATCAGCTGTGCAGCAGCGCGGGGGAGAGAGATAGAAAGAGGGGGAGAGAACAAAATATATGAGAGAGAGGGGGGGGGAGAGAGAGGGAGAGATCAGAGAGGGAGAGAGAGGGGAAAGAGGGGGGGAGAGAGAGGGAGAGATGGGAGAGAGAGAGAGGGGAGAGAGAGAGAGGGGAGAGAGAGAGGGGAGAGAGAGAGAGGAGAGAGAGAGGGGGGGGGGGAGAGAGAGATGGGAGAGAGATTGGAGAGAGAGGGGAGAGAGATGAGAGAGAGAGAGGGGGAGAGAGAGAGAGAGGGGGGAGAGAGAGAGGGAGAGATGGGAGAGATGAGATAGATAGAGGGGAAAGAGAGGGGAGAAAGGGGGGGAGAGAGAGAGATAGGGGAGAGAGAGAAAGAGGAGAGAGAGAGATAGGGGAGAGAGAGAAAGAGGAGAGAGAGAGAAAGATGAAAGAGAGGAGAGAGAGAGATAGGAGAGAGAGAGAGAGAGAGAGAGAGAGGAGGGGGGAGAGAGAGGAGGGGGCGAGAGAGAGGAGAGGGGGAGAGATAGGGGAGAGAGAGAAAGAGGAGAGAGAAAGATGAAAGAGAGGAGAGAGAGATAGGAGAGAGAGAGGGGGAGAGAGAGAGGGGGGAGAGAGAGGAGGGGGAAGAGAGAAGGGAGGAGAGGGAAGGGGGGAGAGGGAGAGAGAGGGGAGGGGTAGAGAGAGGGGGGAGAGGGGGAGAGAGAGAGGGGGGGGAGAAAAAGAGAGGAATAGAGAGGGGAGGAGAGAGAGAAAAAGAAGAGAGGGGGGAGAGAGAGGAGGGGACAGAGGGGGGGAGAGGGGAGAGAGAGGGGGGGGGAGAGAGGGGAAGGGGGGAGAGAGAGGGGAAAGGGGGGGGAGAGTGGAGGGGGGAGAGAGAGGGGAGGTGGGATAGAGAGTGGAGGGGGGGAGGGGGGAGAGAGAGGGAGACAGAGGAGATGGGAGAGAGAGGGGAGAGAGAGGGGAGGGGAGAGAGAGAGAGGGGAGGTGGGAGAGAGAGTGGAGGGGGGGGAGGGGGGAGAGAGAGGGAGACAGAGGAGATGGGAGAGAGATTGGAGAGAGAGGGGAGAGAGAGG
>NC_069510.1:149706854-149761854 GCF_027579735.1 Bombina bombina | reverse complement strand
GAGAGAGAGGGGAGGGGGAGAGAGAGAGAGAGAGAGAGGGGGGAGGGGGAGAGACAGAGAGAGGGGAGAGAGAGAGAGGGGAGGGGGAGAGAGAGAGAGGGGAGAGAGAGAGGGGAGGGGGAGAGAGAGAGGGGAGAGAGAGAGAGAGAGAGAGAGGGGGGAGAGAGAGAGATAGGGGAGAGAGAGAGAGAGAGAGAGAGAGGGGGGGGGAGAGAGAGATAGGGGAGAGAGAGATAGGAGAGAGAGAGAGAGAGGGGGGGGAGAGGGAGGGGGGAGAGGAGGGGGGGAGAGGGAGGGGGGAGAGAGAGAGGGGGAGGGAGAGAGAGGGGGAGAGGGGGGGAGAGAAAGAGAGGGGGGAATAGAGAGGGGGGGAGGGGGGTAGATAGAGAGAGGGAGAGGGGGGGAGATAGAGGGGGGAGAAAGAGAGCAAAAGAGAGAGGGAGAGCGCAAGGGGTAGGTCCGCTGTACTGCAAAAAATGGCCCGTGTGCTATCTTCTTTGTCATTAACAGGCCCACAACTCTAATATGCCAGATTGCTTCTATAGTGAAGAATATCCTACTTAAGGACCTTTTTAGGGTTACCTCTATATCACATCTCTGCAACTTTTTTTATCTTTCTTTTTCAACAGCATAATTGTAGTCTCATTAGCTGGTGGAAGTTGAGAAAACAAATGATGCTCTCCTGATAAATGTATTTCCTTCATGATGGTGAGAGTACCTGAGGTATCGCTTGCAAGACCAGTGCTAGGATTTTTGGATACACAGACAAAGACATATTTTGTCAACCCCCAATAAATGATATACCCTGCCATTACTACTGCTTCACAAAACCTTTTAGTGATGTGTTAAAGGGAAAGTGTAGCCAAAAATAAACTTTCAGGATTCAGATAGGGTATGTCATTTTAAACAACTTTCCATTATACTTTTATCATCAAATTTGCTTTGTTGTCTTGGTATTCTTGGTTGAAAGCTAAACCTAGGTAGGCTCATATGCTAATTTCTAAGCCCTTGAAGTCTGCCTCTTATGTCAGCGCATTTGGACATTTTTTCACAGTTAGACAGTGCTAGTTCAAGTGTGCCATATAGATAACATTGTGCTGACTTCTGTGGAGTTATTTAGGAGTCAGCACTGATTGGCTAAAATGCAAGTCTGTCAAATGAACTGAAATAAGGGGGCAATTATGCAGAGACTTAGATACAAGGCAATCACAGAGGTAAAACGTGTATTAATATAAATGTGTTGACTGGGGAATGGCTAATAAAGGGATTATCTATATTTTTAAACAATACAAATTCTGGAGTAGACTGTCCTTTCAAATAGTATAAATTTGGACAAATTACTCCCAAATAAAACACAGAAGATAAATGGATAACATTAAAAGGACAGTCTACACCAGAATGTTTATTTTTTAAAACATAGATAATCCCTGTATTACCCATATTACCCAGTTTTGCACAGCCAACACAGTAATACACTTTTTACCTCTGTGATTACCTTGTATCTAACCCTCTGCAGACTGCCCCTTATCTCAGTTATATTAATATACTTTTTACCTCTGTGATAACCCTGTATCTAAGCCTCTGCAGACTGCCCCTTATCTCAGTTATATTAATATACTTTTTACCTCTGTGATTACCTTGTACCTAAGCCTCTGCAGACTGCCCCTTATCTCAGTTATATTAATATACTTTTTACCTCTGTGATTACCTTGTATCTTAGCCTCTGCAGACTGCTCCTTATCTCAGTTATATTAATATACTTTTTTCCTCTGTGATTACCCTGTATCTAAAGCCTCTGCAGACTGCCCCTTATCTCAGTTATATTAATATACTTTTTACCTCTGTGATTACCCTGTATCTAAGCCTCTGCAGACTGCTCCTTATCTCAGTTATATTAATATACTTTTTACCTCTGTGATTACCCTGTATCTAAAGCCTCTGCAGACTGCCCCTTATCTCAGTTATATTAATATACATTTTACCTCTGTGATTACCCTGTATCTAAGCCTCTGCAGACTGCTCCTTATCTCAGTTATATTAATATACTTTGTACCTCTGTGATTACCCTGTATATAAGCCTCTGCAGACTGCTCCTTATCTCAGTTATATTAATACACTTTTTACCTCTGTGATTACCTTGTTTCTAAGCCTCTGCAGACTGCTCCTTATCTCAGTTATATTAATATACTTTTTACCTCTGTGATTACCTTGTATCTAACCCTCTGCAGACTGCCCCTCATCTCAGTTATATTAATATACTTTTTACCTCTGTGATTACCCTGTATCTAAGCCTCTGCAGACTGCCCCTTATCTCAGTTATATTAATATACTTTTTACCTCTGTGATTACGTTGAACAATCCAAAGCGCCTATAAGGCCGGGTCTAAAGCTAGTTGAAATAAATTAACAACTATATATAAAATTATATATAAAAATAACACTTTATTATTACAAGCATGGATCCATGTTACAATTGAAAAACATAAAATAGAATAAAACGATTAAAAGAATAGAACCAAAAGTAGCGCCTTATCAGACCGATCCCCTTAGTGTGGGATCTTATTCTTCTATCACCTTGCTACAGGTGGGGGTCGCCTCGTTAGGGGCTGTTTAGAAAACCTTGTGTGTTCCTCGGTGTAATAGTAATGCCCACCCAGAGACTATTTTGGGATGTGGTGTGCAGTGATAATGCAGCAGAAAATTCTCACCCTTGCTTAGGGTAGTGATGGATATAATAAACCTAAGTGGCAGTAATGTGATAAGAAATTTGCAAGTGTGTCCTACATACACATTAGTGTTACCTAATAATCAAAGTTGGTGACAAGTGTGAGTGGTGCGGTAGTCAGTGAATCACATTTGAAAATGTACAGTCAATACAAATCAATAAAATCAAATAGCAAATTCAAAAACAAAATACAAAAGCAATAGCAAAAAACAATCCTTTGGAAAAAAATATAATGTTCAATCCAACCAATCCTACGTGAAAAAAAAAGGTGAAGAAACAGTGGCCACTGTGATGTCTACAATCAACAAAAACGGTTGCTGTGTTCCTGATAAATTTCTATTAACTCCTGTGAAATAGTGGCCGCCTGAAATAATACCAGGTGATAGTGCTGTAAAAATAAATTTTCATCAAGGGCCCGGCCGACCCGAAAAACCTTGTTTTGTCGGAGTAGGCGTTTTGTCCTTTTTTTTCACGTAGGATTGGTTGGATTGAACATTATATTTTTTTCCAAAGGATTGTTTTTTGCTATTGCTTTTGTATTTTGTTTTTGAATTTGCTATTTGATTTTATTGATTTGTATTGACTGTACATTTTCAAATGTGATTCACTGACTACCGCACCACTCACACTTGTCACCAACTTTGATTATTAGGTAACACTAATGTGTATGTAGGACACACTTGCAAATTTCTTATCACATTACTGCCACTTAGGTTTATTATATCCATCACTACCCTAAGCAAGGGTGAGAATTTTCTGCTGCATTATCACTGCACACCACATCCCAAAATAGTCTCTGGGTGGGCATTACTATTACACCGAGGAACACACAAGGTTTTCTAAACAGCCCCTAACGAGGCGACCCCCACCTGTAGCAAGGTGATAGAAGAATAAGATCCCACACTAAGGGGATCGGTCTGATAAGGCGCTACTTTTGGTTCTATTCTTTTAATCGTTTTATTCTATTTTATGTTTTTCAATTGTAACATGGATCCATGCTTGTAATAATAAAGTGTTATTTTTATATATAATTTTATATATAGTTGTTAATTTATTTCAACTAGCTTTAGACCCGGCCTTATAGGCGCTTTGGATTGTTCAACATATTTCTATTATAATTATTGACTACTAGGAGTCAATACCCAAAGCCAGGGTCTTTTTGGAGTAGGCGCTGAGTGTATCACCCACAGTCACTTTTTACCTCTGTGATTACCTTGTACCTAAGCCTCTGCAAACTGCCCCTTATCTCAGTTATATTAATACACTTTTTACCTCTGTGATTACCTTGTATCTAATCCTCAGCAGACTGCTCCTTATCTCAGTTATATTAATATACTTTTTACCTCTGTGATTGCCTTGTATCTAACCCTCTGCAGGCTGCTCCTTATCTCAGTTATATTAATATACATTTTACCTCTGTGATTACCTTGTATCTAACCCTCTGCAGACAGCTCCTTATCTCAGTTATATTAATACACTTTTTACCTCTGTGATTACCTTGTATCTAAACCTCTGCAGACTGCCCCCTTATCTCAGTTATTTTGACAGACTTGCATTTTAAAAGATCAACATTTTAAGAGGGCGCTATAAAGCAAAAAGAGTATATTTCTAAAGTGATAATATAAAAGGGAATATATTGGGGAGAAAAAAAAAGGGAAATTGTAGGTAAATGAATGAGTGGATTCTTTATACACAAGTAAATAATAATACACACTTTAAATTCATTCAGTAATATATATTTAAAAAAATGCTTTAACCTCCTAAAACATATTTACTTCTCTAACTTCAGCTAACATACTGAAAAGCACACTAAAAAGAGGGGACATCTCCCCAAACTTAGATAAGAAGTGAATCCTGGGTTAAATACCACCAAATCAAAGTTTTCCAATTCTGACTCCTATTTGAAAGCTGTTACAGTGAACTCAGACCCAATCCCTTAACACACAATTTATAGCAGAAATTGAGAGTTTTTTGCTTTTCTACAGGCCCGACATTTTGTTTGTGAATTTAATAAAGATAGTGTAGAATAGGAAGCTTGGCTAATTATAGACCTTGCGCTCAAGCTGTTTAAAGCGGGTAAATATTCTATTTCTCTTATACAAAACAATTATGAGTTTCTGTGGCCATGCTTATGTACAAAAGATAGCAGATACATGGCAGGTCACATCAGAGATTATCTAAAAGATTTTAAGTTGGCAGATGACGCAACTGTTTCCTCCTCTTGGAGGGAATCTCATAGTAAACTCATAAACAGAATATACGCCACAACCAATATTAAGGCTAGATGGGATAACTCAGGGGGCCTTTGCTATAAATGTAAGACACCAAAAGCCGATATATATCACTGTTTTTGGAAATGCCCTAAAATAAAGAAATTATGGTATAAGATTAATTATTGGCTAAATAAAATGAACCAAAAGCCAATAAAAATAACGGATAGTCATGTTTTTTTTTGTAGATGACCAAAAAGAAAAGCTCATTAAAAATACACGTTTATTAAATACCATAATGCTGGTTTGACGGTTATTGATATTGAAATATTGGAAATCCAATGAACCCCCTAACTTGACAGAATTTTTACACACAATAAAGAACCAGTTGATAATGGAGCAATTGGATACCTCAGTAAACTCAGAAACCCAAATCAAGCGTTTTTTTAACAAATGGAAGAACGTAATTTTAGATTACACTAAATAAATACAGATACAGTTAATTTCACCTTTTAAGGGCTCTAAGTATCTTGAGCTGGCCATTGCAAACAATCGGCTAGATTATGAGTTTTTGTCGGTAATGGTGTGCGGTGTTAACAAGCCTTTTTTTCTCACCGCTCACTTAAGACAACGCTGGTATTGCGAGTTTTCTGCAAGCCGGCGTTAGCCTCAGAAAAGTGAGTATTGAGCAAAATTTAGCTCCACATCTCACCTCAATACCGGCGTTGCTTAAATCAGCGGTGAGCTGGCTGAACGTGCTCGTGCACGATTTCCCCATAGGAAACAATGGGGCTGAGCTGGCTGAAAAAAAACCTAACACCTGCAAAAAAGCAGCGTTCAGCTCCTAACGCAGCCCCATTATTTCCTATGGGGAAATAAAATTTATGTCTACACCTAACACCCTAACATGAACCCCGAGTCTAAACACCCCTAATCTTACACTTATTAACCCCGAATCTGCCGCCCCGACATCGCCGACACCTACATTATATTATTAACCCCTAATCTGCCGCTCCGGACACCGCCGCCACCTACATTATACTTATGAACCCCTAATCTGATGCCCCCAACATCGCCGAACCCTACATTTTATTTATTAACCCCTAATCTGCCCCCCCCAACGTCGCCCCAACTATGTTAAATGTATTAACCCCCTAATCTGCCGCCGCCAACGTCGCCGCCACTATAATAAATTTATTAACCCCTAAGCCTAACCCTAACACCCCCCTAACTTAAATATAATTTAAATACATCTAAATAAATTTACTATAATTAACTGAATTATTCCTATTTAAAACTAAATACTTACCTATAAAATAAACCCTAAGCTAGCTACAATATAACTAATAGTTAGTTACATTGTAGCTATCTTAGAATTTATATTTATTTGACAGGCAACTTTGTATTTATTTTAACTAGGTAGAATAGTTATTAAATAGTTATTAACTATTTAATAGCTACCTAGTTAAAATAAGTACATATTTACCTGTAAAATAAATCCTAACCTAAATTACAATTACACCTAACACTACACTATCATTAAATTAATTACATAAACTAACTACAATTAGCTACAATTAAATAAATAAACTAAAGTACAAAAAAAACAAAAAACTAAATTACAGAAAATAAAAAAATAATTACAATTTTTTTAAGCTAATTACACCTACTCTAATCCCCCTGATAAAATAAAAAAGCCCCCCAAAATAATAAAATTCCCTACCCTACACTAAATTACAAATAGCCCTTAAAAGGGCCTTTTGCGGGGCATTGCCCCAAAGTAATCAGCTCTTTTACCTATAAAAAATACAATACCCTCCCCCAACATTAAAACCCACCACCCACACACCCAACCCTACTCTAAAACCCACCCAATCCCCCCTTAATAAAACCTAACACTACCCCCCTTGAAGATCACCCTACCTTGAGACGTCTTCACCCAGCCGGGCACAAGTGGACCTCCAGAGGGGCAGAAGTCTTCATCCGATCCGGCCAGAAGAGGACATCCAGACCGGCAGAAGTCTTCATCCAGGCGGCATCTTCTATATTCTTCCATCCAGAGCGGAGCGGGTCCATCTTGAAGACATCCGACGCGGAGCATCCTCTTCCATCCGACAGCGACTGAAGAATTAAGGTTCCTTTAAGTGACGTCATCCAAGATGGCGTCCCTTCAATTCCGATTGGCTGATGGAATCCTATCAGCCAATCGGAATTAAGGTAGGAAAAATCCTATTGGCTGATGCAATCAGCCAATAGAATTGAAGTTCAATTGAAGTTCAGCCAATAGGATTTTTTCTACCTTAATTAATAGGGACTTTGGTCCGCAAAAGAGCTAACTGCCCTTTTAAGGGTAATGCCCAACCAAATGCCCTTTTCAGGGCAATGGGGAGCTTAGGTTTTTTTTTAGATAGTATTTTATTTGGGGGGTTGGTTGTGTGGGTGGTGGGTTTTACTGTTGGGGGGGGTTGTTTGTATTTTTTTTACAGGTAAAAGAGCTGATTACTTTCGGGCAATGCACCGCAAAAGGCCCTTTTAAGGACTATTGGTAGTTTAGTTTAGGCTAGGTTTTTTTTTATTTTGGGGGGGCTTTTTTATTTTAATAGGGCTATTAGATTAAGTGTAATTAGTTTAAATATCTTGTAATTTTTTTTATTATTTTCTGTAATTTAGTGTTTGTTTGTTTTTGTACTTTAGCTAATTTAATTTAATTTAGCTAATTGTATGTAATTTATTTAATTGCATTTAATTTAGTTAATTTATTTAATTATAGTGTAGTGTTAGGTGTTATTGTAACTTAGGTTAGGTTTTATTTTACAGGTACTTTTGTATTTATTTTAGCTAGGTAGTTATTAAATAGTTAATAACTATTTAATAACTATTCTACCTAGTTAAAATAAATACAAACTTGCCTGTAAAATAAAAAGAAACCCTAAGCTAGCTACAATGTATCTATTAGTTATATTGTAGCTTGCTTAGGGTTTATTTTATAGGTAAGTATTTAGTTTTAAATAGGAATAATTTAGTTAATGATAGGAATATTTATTTAGATTTATTTAAATTATATTTAAGTTAGAGGGTGTTAGGTTTAGGGGTTAATAACTTTAATATAGTGGCGGTGACGTTGGTGGCGGCAGATTAGGGGTTAACAATATAATGTAGGTGTCGGCGACATTGGGGAAGGCAGATTAGGGGTTAATAGATATAATGTAGGTGTCGGCGATGTTGGGGGCAGCAGATTAGGGGTAGGTGGCGGCGGTGTCCGGAGCGGCCGATTAGTGGTTAAAATTTTTATTATAATGATTGCGATGCGGGAGGGCCTCGGTTTAGGGGTTAATAGGTAGTTTATGGGTGTTAGTGTACTTTTTGGCACTTTAGTTATGAGTTTTATGCTACAGCGTTGTAGGGTAAAACGCATAACTACTTACTTTTAAATGTGTTAGGGATCTTGACAGGGTAGGGTGTACAGCTCACTTTTTGGCCTCCCAGGACAGACTTGTAATATCAGCGCTATGGAAGTCCCATAGAATAAAGACTTTACGAAGTTTACGTAAGTCATTTTGCGGTAAGGCCAAACAAGTGTGCGGTACACCTAAACCTGCAAGACTCGTAATAGCAGCGGGCGTAAACAAGCAGCGTTAGGACCTCTTAAGGCTGCTTTTTTACCCTGACGCACAACTCGTAATCTAGCCGAAAGTTTTTTCCCCCTGCCTAATATGTCAGGCATGCAGATATAGTAGCAAAAATAATTATTTTGCTATCCCTTCCCAAAAGGATGAATATGTGATAAATGATATAATTAGATGCACACACAGGGGGTTGCATATATATTACAATGTTTGTGCAGTTTAATATACATAGGGGAAACGACAAGATGTCTCAGGGATAGAATTAGGGAGCATCTTTGCAACACTGAAAAAGGAAATCTAGACACACATCTGTATAGCCATTTTAGGGAACATCATGGAGATTGCTTAATTGATTTGAAATACTGGGGCTTGTTCAGACTGAAGGCCAATTGGAAGGGGGGGGGGTTGAAAACAGACTTTTAATAAAAGAAGCAGAGTTCATATACAACTTTAGCATTATCTATCCGAATGGGTTAAATTCAGAACTAGGCATTACCCCTTTCCTACCTTGAAAAGTATAAATCTGTTGCATTACATCATCTAAAGTGCTTACTATGTCCTCATTGCTCAAGACCCTTTTAAAAAATATTTTTAAGGCATTTTTAAGATATTTCTAACATTTTTTTATATATATTTTTGAGTAAAGAATTATTTATGTTACTCTTGATTATGGCATATGTAGGCTATTGGACCTCTAAATTTGATATCTAAAGACTCATGTAGGGAGATACAATATAGAATGTTGCACATTTAGTAACTGTATTTTATATTTTGTATATACTCATATATAAGAAATATTTTGAAGTCCCCTAAGTTGTCAAAAAAATAGGTCACACTATATAGGGTTTTCACCTTAAAATTACCTAAGGAATATAAATAAAAATAATATAAATGGACTTTTTGAATATGAAGATCTTAATAATTACTCCATGAATTAATTGTGAATTTAGAATTAATAACCATGGACTAATAAACAAAAAATAGTATAACTGATCTTGGGATGAAAACTGAATTGTCAAAGGGGTTAACTGAGGATCAAGATGAAGAATTACCACCTTAAAAAATAAATTCCCTTAAAAAATAAACCTTCTTTAAAATAAACCACCATAATTAATTGTGAACACAGAACCAATGAGAATGAATTACCAGAGATTTAAACCTGTTTTAACTGACACCAACTATCTTGAGAAAGCCCACATACGGGTGAAACGCGTAGAGGGCGGTGTCAGTGAGTCTGATCATAACAGCAGCACTATTCACTCTGTTTGAGTGGAACGGATATATTCGGTAAACAGAGGAGGTGACCTAAGGAGAAGTCCAGGACCCTGAGTACTAGATGTACTAAAGTGCAGAGGTTGAGAGGACCCCCTGAAGGTAACCACTTCAACAGAGTTGGGCAGTTATATTACTTGCGCAAGTACAAGAATCATCTACACGGGGTGTGACGGATTTATCAGCTGGTCCGTGAACGGACAGAGGAACAAAGACAGCTGTATGAGTGCGAAAACACTGGATACAAAAACCCTGGGATTGTTTGTTGACACAATTGTGTGTTAAGGGATTGGGTCTGTGTTCACTCTAACGTCTTTCAAAGAGGAGTCAGAATTGGAACACTTTGATTTGGTGGTATTTAAAGGGACAGTATACACTCATTTTCATATAACTGCATGTAATAGACACTACTATAAAGAATAAGATGCACAGATACTGATATAAAAATCCAGTATAAAACTGTTTAAAAACTTACTTAGAAGCTGTCAGTTTGGCTCTGTTGAAAAGGTAGCTGGAAAGCCCACTGCAAGTGGCAAATAAGACACTCCCCCCCTCCCCCTTATTTTGCATATGAAAAGACCCTTTACACAAACAGGAGCAAGCAGGAGAAGGTGGCTGACGGTATTCACAAAAAACTTTGGGGCTTGGTTAGGAGCCTGAAAATCAGAGCAATGTTATTTAAAAATAAGCAAAACTATACATTTATTTTAAAATAAAACTTTATGGGCTTTATAAATAGATCATCTACAAAACATTTATGCAAAGAAAAACTGAGTGTATAATGGCACTTTAACTCAGGATCCATTTGTTATCCAAGTTTGAGGAGACATCCCCTCTTTTTAGTGTGTTTTTAGTATGTGCTTTTCAGTATGTTGGCTGAAGTTAGAGAAGTAAAAATGTTTTAGTATGTTAGATTAAAGAGTTTTTTTAATATATATTACTGAATGAATTTAAAGTGTGTATTATTATTTAGACGTGTATAAAGAATCCACTCTTCATTATACCAATATATTCCATTTATATTATCACTTCAGAAATATACTCTTTTTGCTTTATAGCGCCATCTTAAACCATAGATCTTTTAACCTGTTGTTTTCCCCATCTAGGAAGGAGGTAGGAACTCAAGAGTGGATGAGGAGTAGGGTATTTGTGCTGGGCTTACACAGTAATAGAATAGACTTGCACTTTAGCCAATCAGTGCTGACTATTAGTTAACTCCATATATGTTATCTATATGACACACATGAACTAACACCCTCTAGTGGTGAATAACTGTCAAAATGCATTCAGATAAGAGGCGGCCTTCAAGGTCTAAGAAATTAGCATATGAACCTCCTAGGTTTAGCTTTCAACTAAGAATACCATGAAAACAAAGCAAAATTGGTGATAAAAGTAAATTAGAAAATTGTTTAAAATTACATGCCCTATCTGAACCATGAAAGTTTATTTTGGACTAGACTGTCCCTTTAAAGTGTTTATTAAATAAATATACACATGAAAACATACCACATCATTTTAAAATAAATATTTTGGGAGTCACTCGACAATTGGTCAAGTCTGCATATAAGAAACTAAGAGCTAGATTACGAGTGGAGCATAAACGTTTGTGTGTGAGCAATATCGGGTTTTCACATTCGATTGCTCGCAAGTTAAATTGGCCTCATATTACAAGTTGAAAGTAAACACGATCACTTGAGCGCAATTGAATTTAACATTGTTTGGGTTAGTGCATCCACAGAGCTGTGGTTAACTGTTTCGCAAAAACAAAAAGGTTGCACAAAACACATAAAATATACATTACACAGTAGAGTTACACTCATAACACCATCTAATAAAAATTATTACAAAAAAATATTGCACAAAAAAAGTTATAAAGCCTCAAAGATATGAGATCTGAAGGGGTAGATTTACCAAGCAGTGGATGCTGCAATCTATCCCCCGAAGTTTCCAGCTCGCCGGAAACTTAAGTTAAGAAGCAGCGGTCTTAAGATTAAGATGATTGTCACCCCCTGCTAGCGGCCGATTGGCCGCGAAGGTGCAGGGGGCAGCATTGCACAAGCATTTCACAAGAAATGTCTGCATTTAGCGATGCCGGTCGGACATGATTCGATGCAGCATTTGATAAATCGTCCCCCAGTCAAAGGGCTTTAACATAGAGATACATACATATGCATGAAGATGTATATGTATGTATATTTTTATACTGTATATATATGTCATGTACACACATGTATTTATATGTGTATATAAGTATTTACAATATACCAAACAAGAAGAAAAGGGGGAAAATCCAATATAAAATCGAATTGAACGTCCCAACTCAACAATAACACTTGCTATGCAAAAGTGCTATAATACAGGAATGCTAGGAGTGAAAAAGGCACATGAAAGTCCCAGATCCATGCAGCTCTTAAATGATATAGATAATAGTGGTGGTATTCCAGCGCTAAGGATGCCCTAAGCTGTGACCGAAAAATGGGGTCTAACCTCCCCCAGAAAAAAGTATTACTGAGAAACAGGGATCGGTACAGCGCCAGAGGCCAAGGGACAGATATAAAACTGCCGATACGTTTAAAAATGTGGATTTATTACAATCAGATAAAATAATAAATTGTACAATAAGATAAAACCAAGTAAAGTAGTGGCAAAAATTGCCAAACAAGTATTAAAACATATATAAAACCATAGGACGGTAAGTGGATTTAAAAAACTATAAATTCAGAAATATCTTGGCATTCATGTAATTAACGTAGAAGTCTAGGGTACATAAAAAGGTTGATAGCGCTGTCTGAGAATTCAATGGGTATAATGTGGTGGGTTCGTGGAGTGGGTTATGGATCCATATATAGTGTACACTGTGGTGAAGTGTGGGAGGTGCGTGCAAAGTGGTGCAAAATTTTTGAGAATAACCCTTTTAAGAGTAGACCTGGATGTGGATGCTTGAGAGCTACCAGAGAGCGAATACAATGTAGCAAAATACAACACAGTAAAAATGGTTACAGGTGGAATGTGAGAGAGTGCAACACAGTCAAAATAATAAAACTGGATGTAAAATCACAAAATAAAAAATACACATGAATAAATATCAAAGGGGAACTAGGACTCCGACATAAAACAAAGGATATCCAATCAAAAATAGTGAGGGGTCCTAAAAAAACAAATAGGATGAAAATTGAAAGTCAAATAAATAGTCAATGAAAAATCCAAAAATTGATGCTCAACAAAGGAGGGATGGAGAACAAAGTCAGTGCAAAAATCGGTGAAAAAAGACAAAAAAAGCAGGCATAAAAAGTTAATCCATTTGTTATCCAAATTGTGACCAATAGGTGATCCAAATATATCGCAGGGGTGATAAAAAATGTAAAGTCTAATCACAACAAAAGCCAGGTGAAAAAAAGAATATAAAACAAAGTGTAATGGGTGAGACAAGATAAATTCCAGGGATCCCAATGAACTTTAGGCAATCAGCGGCTCAATATTGTCGTCCCTAGTAGATTCCTGCAACCCAAAATAACAACATAGCGTTATACAGTAAGAAATAGTAATAATCGAGTTGAAAAGATGCTTACCAAAGGGTCTACGCGTTTCGGTCCTAAAAAGACCTTTTTCAAGACTGATCCTGTGGTAAGCAAAGCATCTTTAAATAGGGGTTTACTGGAATACCCGGATGTGGCTTACAGAACATTCCACTTCCGGTTCCGCTCGGTTTTTGGATATAAATTGCTTTAATTTGTCAGATATATGGATTATTTGTCAATATATTTCTGTCATATAAGGGGTTTTTCAGTGAACGTGCTTATGGCAACATTATTGTATGTATTTGGATGTATCAAAAAACGGAAAGCGAAAGTCGTGACTTCACTTCCGGTTTACGGACCAGACTAGCATGCCTCTGTATCCTCACCTGATATCCAAATTAAACAACTGTTGCAGCATGCTAACCAATTAGCGGCGATAACCCCAGACCCCCTGCCTATTGGGTACTTGCAAAAAGAAACACAATTGTCAGTTGGAGATGCCATATGTATCTCTTAAATGTATTTTGCGGCACTTATGGTAATCGAAAGTAACTAAAAATAAAATATAATACAGAGCACGGTCACTGTTTAGACCATCTTTGTATATTGGAAGTTTCGAGTGCCCTATTTTGGACTCAACGGATCTTGATGTATATTCATACATGTGTACAGTATATGACATTATCATAATATCATGGCCCAATTTCTTATTAGGCAGGGTATTTTGGTCAAATAACAGTACATCTTGTTATCCACGTTTTGAAAAGTGGATAGATATGGTGCCTTGGGTTATCGTGAACTGGTACTAAGCAGTGGTTTTGCTATAATTTTTGTATGGTATAGAGACCAATCGTTCATAGGTGGTGCCTATGATCAGATTGCTTGTTGGTAATATTGAGGAAACGTTTTTCGCTATAGAACAGAAATCTATTGGATGTGGTATAGCATTTACTTAAGAAGATAGCAATTAGGGTTGGCAATGTTATCCTAATATGGGTACTCAAATATATTTTTTATTTTAGTATTTGTTAAGTGTGAGGTTAAATTTAGGTGTATCTTAGCGATATATTTTTGCGATATATTATCTATCAAGAGGCAATAACTTAGAGAAATAGGAGCGGACTAGACTTTGAGGTCAAAATTGGGGATATTCTATATTTAGTTGTTACTTTAATGAGAGGTTGGTTGATTGTCTTTTCGAAGTCGAGCGTAATATCGGGTGTCAATTACATATAGGGAGAACTGATGAATGTGTATGAGCAGGGATTGATGAACCCAACGTTTTAACGTCCTAGTTCCCCTTTGATATTTATTCATGTGTATTTTTTATTTTGTGATTTTACATCCAGTTTTATTATTTTGACTGTGTTGCACTCTCTCACATTCCACCTGTAACCATTTTTACTGTGTTGTATTTTGCTACATTGTATTCGCTCTCTGGTAGCTCTCAAGCATCCACATCCAGGTCTACTCTTAAAAGGGTTATTCTCAAAAATTTTGCACCACTTTGCACGCACCTCCCACACTTCACCACAGTGTACACTATATATGGATCCATAACCCACTCCACGAACCCACCACATTATACCCATTGAATTCTCAGACAGCGCTATCAACCTTTTTATGTACCCTAGACTTCTACGTTAATTACATGAATGCCAAGTTATTTCTGAATTTATAGTTTTTTAAATCCACTTACCGTCCTATGGTTTTATATATGTTTTAATACTTGTTTGGCAATTTTTGCCACTACTTTACTTGGTTTTATCTTATTGTACAATTTATTATTTTATCTGATTGTAATAAATCCACATTTTTAAACGTATCGGCAGTTTTATATCTGTCCCTTGGCCTCTGGCGCTGTACCGATCCCTGTTTCTCTTAAATGATATAGGCAAATATAGAGAGACAAAAGTCACTGATGATAACATATAAGCTGACACGGTATAGACCTCACCTCCTCCGTATACTCACAGGTCTAGGTAAAGTTCTGGGAGGGAATATCCATCTGTTTGCTATTGGAGCAAAGCGGTATTAAGTTCCCTTCGTAATACCTTCTGTGCGTGATGTGTCCGTGTATAGCTGCTATTATGGCTCCACCGGTTCTTCCACAGAGGGGGCGTGTACCAACGCCAAACCAGGGTGACGCAAATGATGTCACACAAGAACTTCCTCCAATCGGACGGCAGTAACAACTACGGCAACGCAACAGGTAGGGAACATATAAAGCCACCGCTGTCGATATCAATCCTCTCTGGTTCAACATAGCTTCCTTTTCTCAGGTCTCAATATGTGCAAACACCCGTAGCATCCTAGAGTCAATCAGGGACGTGGCAGGGTGCTAACGCTCTCACAAGCAATAGTCCCACAAAACAGGAGTACAAGAGAGCGTTAGACTTAAACTTAAAACGTAACCTTTATTGGCTAATCATAAAATAAAGGACATACAGAATGTCAAGACAAAATTGAGGTAGGGGCACCTCTGGCTTAATAAAGCATTTAGCTATGTATTTAATGTAAATATTTCCCATTCCAATGTTCTGCACATAGCAGAATATGTTCTAAGTATTTATAAATAGCTATTCCTATATATATATCTGTATATATCTATACCTATATATAATCATTTATATATATCTGTATATATCTATACCTATATATATAATCATGTGTGTATATATATATCTGTATATATCTATACCTATATATATAATCATGTGTGTATATATATATATATATATCTGTATATATCTATACTTATATATAATCATGTATATATATCTGTATATATCTATACCTATATATAATCATGTATATATATCTGTATATATCTATACTTATATATAATCATGTATATATATCTGTATATATCTATACCTATATATAATCATGTATATATATCTGTATATATCTATACTTATATATAATCATGTATATATATATATATATATATATATATCTATACCTATATATAATCATGTATATATATATCTGTATATATCTATACCTATATATAACCATGCATATATATATATATATATCTGTATATATCTATACTTATATATAATCATGTATATATATATATATATCTGTATATATCTATACCTATACCTGTATATAATCATGTATATATATATATATATATATATATATATATATATCTGTATATATCTATACCTATATATAATCATGTATATATATATATCTGTATATATCTATACCTATATATAATCATGTATATATATATATCTGTATATGTCTATACCTATATATAATCATGTATATATATATATATATATATATATATATATATATATATATATGTATATATCTATACCTATATATAATCATGTATATATATCTGTATATATCTTTACCTATATATAATCATGTATATATATATATCTGTATATATCTATACCTATATATAACCATGTGTATATATATATATATATATATATATATATATATATATATATATATATCTGTATATATCTATACCTATATATAATCATGTGTGTATATATATATATATATCTGTATATATCTATACCTATATATATAATCATGTATGTATATATATATATATATATATATATATCTGTATATATCTATACCTATATATAATCATGTGTGTATATATATCTGTATATGTCTATACCTATATATAATCATGTATATATATATATATATATATATGTATATATCTATACCTATATATAATCATGTATATATATCTGTATATATCTTTACCTATATATAATCATGTGTGTATATATATATATATATATCTGTATATATCTATACCTATATATAATCATGTGTGTATATATATATATATATCTGTATATATCTATACCTATATATAATCATGTGTGTATATATATATATATATCTGTATATATCTATACCTATATATAATCATGTATGTATATATATATATATATATATATATATCTGTATATATCTATACCTATATATAATCATGTGTGTATATATATATATATATCTGTATATATCTATACCTATATATAATCATGTGTGTATATATATATATATATATATATATATCTGTATATATCTATACCTATATATATAATCATGTATGTATATATATATATATATATATATATATAAAAAGCAAGCAAGTAGAGTGTAGCAATTCAGAAACCGGAATTGGAAACAAGCGATACTCACAAATTGCGCCAGTCAGAGAGACAGAAAATGATTGGCAGCTATTAGGGACAAATACTTAACAGGGGTACAACCCCAGTAGAGTAAAAGTGACAAATGAATGTACGAGAGGTTAACAGCGCTGTCAAGTCCTGATAAACAGAGTAAAATGCAGTTGGTATATATGTATATATAATATCAGTAATATGAATAACAGAAAATTTCCAGGATGTATATAATGTCAGTGTAGATCCTTATGATGTAATGAATATAGTAGATACCTTTACCAGAATTTACCTCAATCATATGAGGTAAGTTGCCGCACTGGAGGGTATGCTTGGTGGTAGATTTATTCTAGATACCAGCGTATGCTCCTTATGGTTTCATCCACCTCTTGGAGTATATGGGGATTAAGTTCCTCCAATGGTAGTCTCCCAAACCTTGTGTGAAGTGGTACTTATCGCCTCTTGGAGTGTGCAGTCTTGGTATACACTTCCTCATCCACCAGTTTTACCCAGGAAGACAAAAGATCAAATATAGTGTAATACAGTTTTTATTTTTAAAACGAAAGATAAAAACAAGCACACATTAAACTCACATTCTATGTCCTCAAACACTCGCCTAGATTTAGAGTTTTGCAGCCAAAGGGGTGCGTTAGCTACGCATGCTTTTTTTCCCCCGCACCTTTTAAATACCACTGGTATTTAGAGTTCATAGAATGGCTGGGTTTTCAGTGCGTTAGGCTCCAAAAAGGGAGCGTAGAGCATAATTTAACGCCACTGCAACTTTAGATACCAGCGGTGCTTACGGACACGGCCAGCTTCAAAAACGTGCTCGTGCACGATATCCCCATAGAAAACAATGGGGCGGTTTGAGCTGAAAAAAAACCTAACACCTGCAAAAAAGCAGCGTTCAGCTCTTAACGCAGCCCCATTGTTTTCTATGGGGAAACACTTCCTAAGTCTGCACCTAACACTCTAACATGTACCCCGAGTCTAAACACCCCTAGCCTTACACTTATTAACCCCTAATCTGCCGCCCCCGCTATCGCTGACACCTGCATATTTTTTTTAACCCCTAATCTGCCGCTCCGTATACCGCCGCTACCTACATTATCCCTATGTACCCCTAATCTGCTGCCCCTAACACCGCCGACCCCTATATTATATTTATTAACCCCTAATCTGCCCCCCACAACGTCGCCGCCAGCTACCTACAATAATTAACCCCTAATCTGCCGATCGGAGCTCACCGCTACTAAAATAAATGTATTAACCCCTAAAGCTAAGTCTAACCCTAACACTAACACCCCCCTAAGTTAAATATAATTTTTATCTAACGAAATAAATTAACTCTTATTAAATAAATGATTCCTATTTAAAGCTAAATACTTACCTGTAAAATAAACCCTAATATAGCTACAATATAAATTATAATTATATTGTAGCTATTTTAGGATTTATATTTATTTTACAGGCAACTTTGTATTTATTTTAAACAGGTACAATAGCTATTAAATAGTTAATAACTATTTAATAGTTACCTAGTTAAAATAATAACAAAATTACCTGTAAAATAAATCCTAACCTAAGTTACAATTAAACCTAACACTACACTATCAATAAATAAATTAAATACAATACCTACAAATAAATACAATTAAATAAACTAACTAAAGTACAAAAAATAAAAAAGAACTAAGTTACAAAAAATAAAAAAATATTTACAAACATTAGAAAAAAATTACAACAATTTTAAACTAATTACACCTACTCTAAGCCCCCTAATAAAATAACAAAGCCCCCCAAAATAAAAAAATGCCCTACCCTATTCTAAATGAAAAAAGTTCAAAGCTCTTTTACCTTACCAGCCCTTAAAAGGACCTTTTGTGGGGCATGCCCCAAAGAATTCAGCTCTTTTGCCTGTAAAAAAAAACATACAATACCCCCCCCCCAACATTACAACCCACCACCCACATACCCCTAATCTAACCCAAACCCCCCTTAAATAAACCTAACACTAAGCCCCTGAAGATCTTCCTACCTTATCTTCACCTCGCCGGGTATCACCGATTGGTCCTGGCTCCGAAATCTTCATCCAACCCAAGCGGGGGCTGGCGATCCATAATCCTGCGGCTGAAGAGGTCCAGAAGAGGCTCCAAAGTCTTCATCCTATCCGGGAAGAAGAGGCGATCCGGACCGGCAACCATCTTGATCCAAGCGGCATCTTCTATCTTCATCCGATGACGACCGGTCCATCTTGAAGACCTCCACCGCGGACCCATCTTCTTCTTCCGACGACTTCCCGACGAATGACGGTTCCTTTAAAGGACGTCATCCAAGATGGCGTCCCTCGAATTCCGATTGGCTGATAGGATTCTATCAGCCAATCGGAATTAAGGTAGGAAAATTCTGATTGGCTGATGGAATCAGCCAATCAGAATCAAGTTCAGTCCGATTGGCTGATTCAATCAGCCAATCAGATTGAGCTCGCATTCTATTGGCTGTTCCGATCAGCCAATAGAATGCGAGCTCAATCTGATTGGCTGATCGGATCAGCCAATTGGATTGAACTTGATTCTGATTGGCTGATTCCATCAGCCAATCAGAATTCTCCTTCCTTAATTCCGATTGGCTGATAGAATCCTATCAGCCAATCGGAATTCGAGGGACGCCATCTTGGATGACGTCCCTTAAAGGAACCGTCATTCGTCGGGAAGTCGTCGGAAGAAGAAGATGGGTCCGCGGTGGAGGTCTTCAAGATGGAGCCGGTCGTCATCGGATGAAGATAGAAGATGCCGCTTGGATCAAGATGGTTGCAGGTCCGGATCGCCTCTTCTTCCCGGATAGGATGAAGACTTTGGAGCCTCTTCTGGACCTCTTCAGCCGCAGGATTATGGATCGCCAGCCCCCGCTTGGGTTGGATGAAGATTTCGGAGCCAGGACCGATCGGTGATACCCGGCGAGGTGAAGATAAGGTAGGAAGATCTTCAGGGGCTTAGTGTTAGGTTTATTTAAGGGGGGTTTGGGTTAGATTAGGGGTATGTAAGTGGTGGGTTGTAATGTTGGGGGGGGGTATTGTATGTTTTTTTTTTACAGGCAAAAGAGCTGAATTCTTTGGGGCATGCCCCACAAAAGGTCCTTTTAAGGGCTGGTAAGGTAAAAGAGCTTTGAACTTTTTTAATTTAGAATAGGGTAGGGCATTTTTTTATTTTGGGGGGCTTTGTTATTTTATTAGGGGGCTTAGAGTAGGTGTAATTAGTTTAAAATTGTTGTAATATTTTTCTAATGTTTGTAAATATTTTTTTATTTTTTGTAACTTAGTTCTTTTTTATTTTTTGTACTTTAGTTAGTTTATTTAATTGTAGTTATTTGTAGGTATTGTATTTAATGTATTGATAGTGTAGTGTTAGGTTTAATTGTAGGTAATTGTAGGTATTTAATTTAATTTATTTATTGATAGTGTAGTGTTAGGTTTAATTGTAACTTAGGTTAGGATTTATTTTACAGGTAATTTTGTTATTATTTTAACTAGGTAACTATTAAATAGTTATTAACTATTTAATAGCTATTGCACCTGGTTAAAATAATTACAAAGTTGCCTGTAAAATAAATATTAATCCTAAAATAGCTACAATGTAATTATAATTTATATTGTAGCTATATTAGGGTTTATTTTACAGGTAAGTATTTAGCTTTAAATAGGAATAAGTTATTTAATAAGAGTTAATTTATTTCGTTAGAATAAAATTATATTTAACTTAGGGGGGTGTTAGGGTTAGGGTTAGAATTAGCTTTAGGGGTTAAAAAATTTATTAGAGTAGCGGTGAGCTCCGATCGGCAGATTAGGGGTTAATACTTGAAGTTAGGTGTCGGCAATGTTAGGGAGGGCAGATTAGGGGTTAATACTATTTCTTATAGGGTTATTGAGGCGGGAATGAGGCGGATTAGGGGTTAATACATTTATTATAGTAGCGGTGCGGTCCGCTCGGCAGATTAGGGGTTAATAAGTGTAGGCAGGTGGAGGCAACGTTGAGGGGGGCAGATTAGGGGTTAATAAATATAATATAGGGGTCGGCGGTGTTAGGGTCAGCAGATTAGGGGTACATAAGGATAACGTAGGTGGCGGCGCTTTGCGGTTGGCAGATTAGGGGTTAATTATTGTAGGTAGCTGGCGGCGACGTTGTGGGGGGCAGGTTAGGGGTTAATAAATATAATATAGGGGTCGGCGGTGTTAGGGGCAGCAGATTAGGGGTACATAAGGATAACGTAGGTGGCGGCGCTTTTTGGTCGGCAGATTAGGGGTTAATTATTGTAGGTTGCTGGCGGCGACGTTGTGGGGGGCAGGTTAGGGGTTAATAAATATAATATAGGGGTCGGCGGTGTTAGGGGCAGCAGATTAGGGGTACATAAGGATAACGTAGGTGGCGGTCAGCAGATTAGGGGTTAAAAATTTTTAATAGAGTGGCGGCGATGTGGGGGGACCTCGGTTTAGGGGTACATAGGTAGTTTATGGGTGTTAGTGTACTTTAGAGTACAGTAGTTAAGAGCTTTATAAACCGGCGTTAGCCCAGAAAGCTCTTAACTACTGACTTTTTTCTGCGGCTGGAGTTTGGTCGTTAGATTTCTAACGCTCACTTCAGCCACGACTCTAAATACCGGCGTTAGAAAGATCCCATTGAAAAGATAGGATACGCAATTGACATAAGGGGATCTGCTGTATGGAAAAGTCGCGGCTGGAAAGTGAGCGTTAGACCCTTTAATGACTGACTCCAAATACCAGAGGGCGGTAAAAACCAGCGTTAGGAGCCTCTAACGCTGGTTTTCACGGCTACCGCCCATCTCTAAATCTAGGCCCTAGTGAGCTATGTTAACAGCACATAAAATCAACATGGTTCTTTTTTGAAATGCACCAAATGATGTTCCCAATAAACATAGGCAGTGATTTTCAAGCAGGCAAAAAGTCTTGTTTTAACACAGTATTTATTGCTTAACTTTGAATTTTGATATTGTTTGGTGGAATTATTTACTGGACTTTTTGCCTGTTTGGTGAGCTGTGGGCTGTTTCAGTCTTGAATAACCCGGTCTTGTTTATACATACAATGCTGTGCTGAGAATTTGATGTCCGCTCTCCTTATCAGTGTGTTTCAAACTGTCTTCTTCCTTTTGCTCCACTAACAGCCTATGCTATGGCTAGATGTTTGCTTAACACCGTGTATATGATGCTCTGTGCTTAAACATCTCACGTGCTTTGCATCTGCTATGGAACTATAATTCATTGTAACTTTTCAACTGCATGTGCTTTGCTGCATGTTAAACAGTGACTCTGGTGCATACAGTTTCAGTTGCATTGCTTTGCTTCGGATTAAGAATTACTGAAGAACTTTAAGTATACTGTCATGACTTAATAACATTTGATGCTGATTGCTATGCTGATGATTTTTTCTGCATGTTTGTCCATTTATGTCATTCTGTGCTTTATTTATGTTCCTCATGATTAATGTGATGTTTATAGTCATAGTCTAGACTTAGTGGTATTGAGCTTAAGTATACCGGTACAATATACATGGCCATTGTTTTTCCTGTTTTTTTTTTAGGATCACTCACATATACTTTGATGTTATTGATACTTATATCTTTAGGTTTTTTATTTTCATATTAATTATGCTTTAATAAATAGCTTTGTTTCCTCCTTAAAACCTGACCTGGCGGCTCCCTGTGATTTTTATAGCAATTTATGCATTTGTTATTTGTGTTCTACTAGTTTGTGCTGGTTAACCCATCTCCAAATTTTTCTTAATTAATACATATTTACTCTTTGTGGGTTCCGGGCACTGGATCACCTGCCAGTACTTGATTAAGTCAGGCGATCTATTACTAAACACTGTATATCCTTTTTTAGAGCGGGTACTACTTTTTATATATATATATATCTGTATATAAATTCTATACTTATATATAATCATGTATATATATATATATATTTGTATATCTGTATATATCTATACCTATATATAATCATGTGTATATATATAATCATGTATATATATATATCTGTATATATCTATACCTATATATAATCATGTATGTATGTATATATATATATATATATATATCTGTATATATCTATACCTATATATAATCATGTATATATATATATATCTGTATATATCTATACCTATATATAATCATGTATACAGTATATATATCTGTATATTTCTTTCATGTAATTGGCAAGAGTCCATGAGCTAGTGACGTATGGGATATACATTCCTACCAGGAGGGGCAAAGTTTCCCAAACCTCAAAATGCCTATAAATACACCCCTCACCACACCCACAATTCAGTTTTACAAACTTTGCCTCCGATGGAGGTGGTGAAGTAAGTTTGTGCTAGATTCTACGTTGATATGCGCTCCGCAGCAAGTTGGAGCCCGGTTTTCCTCTCAGCGTGCAGTGAATGTCAGAGGGATGTGAGGAGAGTATTGCCTGTTTGAATACAATGGTCTTCCTCTAGGGGATCTATTTCATAGGTTCTCTGTTATCAGTCGTAGAGATTTCTTCTCCTACCTCCCTTTTCAGATCGACGATATACTCTTATATACCATTACCTCTACTGATTCTCGTTTCAGTACTGGTTTGGCTATCTACTATATGTAGATGAGTGTCTTAGGGTAAGTAAGTCTTATTTTATTTATGACACTCTAAGCTATGGTTGGGCACTTTATATGTAAAGTTCTAAATATATGTTTTATACTTATATTTGCCATGATTCAGGATAATCAGTATTCCTTCATTCAGACTGTCAGTTTCATTATTTGGGATAATGCATATGAATAAATAATTTTTTCTTACCTTAAGAATTTTCAATTGACTTTTTTCCCTGCGGGCTGTTAGGCTCGCGGGGGCAGAAAATGCTTCAATTTATTGCGTCATTCTTGGCGCAAACTTTTTTGGCGCAAAATTTTGTCATTTCCGGCGCCATAGTTGACGCCGGAAGTTTGCGTCATTTTTTGACGTATGTGTGTTACAGACGTTTTTTTGCGCCAAAAAATATGGGCGTCGTTTTTGACGTCAGAGGATGTTGCGTCATACTTGGCGCCAAAAAAATATGGGCGTTGTACTTGGCGCCAATAATGTGGGCGTCTTTCTTGGCGCCAAAAAATGTGGGCGTCATACTTGTCTCCACCTTTTTTCACATTATTTAAGTCTCACTTTTTTATTGCTTCTGGTTGCTAGAGGCTTGTTTATTTTGCATCTTTTCCCATTCCTGAAACTGTCATTTAAGGAATTTGATAATTTTGCTTTATATGTTGTTTTTTCTATTACATATTGCAAGATGTCACAACCTGACCCTGGATCAGAATCTACTTCTGGAAAGACGCTGCCTGATGCTGGTTCTACCAAAGTTCAGTGCATCTGTTGTAAACTTTTGGTAACTGTTCCTCTGGCTGTAGTTTGTGTTAGTTGTCATGATAAGCTTTCTAACGCAGATAGTGTCTCCATTAGTAATAATCCTTTACCTGTTGTTTTTCCTTCAACATCTAATGTTCAGGATGTCCCTGTTAATGTAAAAGAATTTGTTTCTAATTCTATTAGGAAGGCTCTGTCTGTTATTCCTCCTTCCAGTAAATGTAAAAGGTCTTTTAAAACTTCTCATATTTCAGATGAGTTTTTAAGTGACCGCCATCATTCTGACTTATCTGTTTCTGATGAGGATCTATCTGGTTCAGAAGATTCTGCTTCAGATATTGACACTGATAAATCTTCATATTTATTTAAGATGGAGTTTATTCGTTCTTTACTTAAAGAAGTGTTGATTGCATTAGATATGGAGGAGTCTAGTCCTCTTGATAATAAATCTACTAAGCGTTTAAATTAGGTTTTTAAACCTCATGTAGTTATTCCAGAAGTTTTTCCAGTTCCTGATGCTATTTCAGAAGTAATTTCTAGGGAATGGAATAGTCTGGGTACTTCATTTACTCCTTCTCCAAGGTTTAAGAAATTGTACCCTGTGCCATTTGATAGATTAGAACTTTGGGATAAAATCCCTAAAGTTGATGGGGCTATCTCTACTCTTGCTAAACGTACTACTATTCCTACAGCGGATAGTACTTCCTTTAAGGATCCTTTAGATAGGAAGCTAGAATCCTTTCTAAGGAGAGCTTATTTATGTTCAGGTAATCTTCTTAGACCTGCTATTTCTTTGGCTGATGTTGCTGCAGCTTCCACTTTCTGGTTGGAGGCTTTAGCGCAACAAGTGTCAGACTATAATGCTTATAGCATTGTTAAACTTCTTCAACATGCTAATAACTTTATTTGTGATGCAATTTTTGATATCATTAGAATTGATGTCAGGTATATGTCTTTAGCTATTTTAGCTAGAAGAGCTTTATGGCTTAAATCTTGGAATGCAGATATGACTTCTAAGTCAACTTTGCTTTCTCTTTCTTTCCAAGGTAATACATTATTTGGTTCACAGTTGGATTCTATCATTTCAACTGTTACTGGGGGGAAAGGAACCTTTTTGCCTCAGGACAAAAAATCTAAAGGTAAATATAGGGCTGCTAATCGTTTTCGTTCCTTTCGTCAGAATAAGGAACAAAAGCCTGACCCTTCCCCTAAAGGAACGGTTTCCGTTTGGAAACCTTCTCCAGTCTGGAATAAATCCAAGCCTTTTAGAAAGTCAAAACCAGCTCCCAAATCAGCATGAAGGTGCGGCCCTCATTCCAGCACAGCTGGTAGGGGGCAGGTTACGATTTTTCAAAGATATTTGGATCAATTCGATTCACAGTCTTTGGATTCAGAACATTGTTTCACAAGGGTACAGAATAGGTTTCAAGGTAAGGCCGCCTGTGAGAAGATTTTTTCTCTCACGCATTCCAGTAAACCCAGTGAAGGCTCAGGCATTTCTGAAATGTGTTTCAGACCTAGAGTTGGCTGGGGTAATTGTGCCAGTTCCAGTTTTGGAACGGGGTCTGGGGTTTTACTCAAACCTATTCATTGTATCAAAGAAGGAGAATTCCTTCAGACCAGTTCTGGATCTAAAAATATTGAATCGTTATGTAAGGATACCAACATTCAAAATGGTGACTATAAGGACTATTCTGCCTTTTGTTCAGCAAGGGCATTATATGTCTACGATAGACTTACAGGATGCGTATCTTCATATTCCAATTCATCCAGATCACTATCAGTTCCTGAGATTCTCTTTTCTAGACAAGCATTACCAGTTTGTTGCCCTTCCGTTTGGCCTAGCAACAGCTCCAAGGATCTTTTCAAAGGTTCTCGGTGCCCTTCTCTCTGTAATCAGAGAACAGGGTATTGCGGTATTTCCTTATTTGGACGATATCTTGGTACTTGCTCAGTCTTTACATTCTGCAGAATCTCATACGAATCAACTTGTGTTGTTTCTTCAAAGACATGGTTGGAGGATCAATTTACCAAAGAGTTCATTGATTCCTCAGACAAAGGTAACCTTTTTGGGCTTTCAAATAGATTTAGTGTCCATGACTTTGTCTCTAACAGAAAAGAGACGTCTGAAGTTGGTTTCAGCTTGTCGAAACCTTCAGTCTCAATCATTCCCTTCGGTAGCTTTGTGCATGGAAATTCTAGGTCTCATGACTGCTGCATCGGACGCGATCCCCTTTGCTCGCTTTCACATGAGACCTCTCCAGCTTTGTATGCTGAACCAGTGGTGCAGGGATTATACAAAGATATCACAATTAATATCTTTAAATCCCAATGTTCGATCTTCTCTGACTTGGTGGTTGAATCACCATCGTCTAATTCAAGGGGCCTCTTTTGTTCGTCCAACCTGGACTGTAATCTCAACAGATGCGAGTCTTTCAGGTTGGGGAGCTGTATGGGGATCTCTGACAGCGCAGGGGGTTTGGAAATTTCAGGAGGCGAATTACCAATCAACATTTTGGAACTCTGTGTGATTTTCAGAGCTCTTCAGTTCTGGCCTCTTCTGAAGAGAGAATAGTTTATTTGTTTTCAGACAGACAATGTCACAGCCGTGGCGTATGTCAATCATCAAGGTGGGACTCACAGTCCTCAGGCTATGAAAGAAGTATCTCGGATACTTGTATGGGCGGAATCCAGCTCCTGTCTAATCTCTGCGGTTCATATCCCAGGTGTAGACAATTGGGAAGCGGATTATCTCAGTCGCCAGACGTTACATCCGGACGAATGGTCTCTTCACCCAGAGGTATTTCTTCAGATTGTTCAAATCTGGGGACTTCCAGAAATAGATCTGATGGCCTCTCATCTAAAACAAGAAACTTCCCAGGTATCCAGGGATCATCAGGCGGAAGCAGTGGACGCGCTGTCGCTTCCTTGGAATTATCAACCTGCTTATATCTTTCCGCCTCTAGTTCTTCTTCCAAAAGAGATTTCCAAAATTCTAATGGAACATTCGTTTGTATTGCTGGTGGCTCCAGCATGGCCTCACAGGTTTTGGTATGCAGATCTCGTTCGGATGGCAAGTTGCCAACCTTGGACACTTCCGTTAACGCCAGACCTTCTATCACAAGGCCCTTTTTTCCATCAGGATCTCAAATCATTAAATTTGAAGGTATGGAGATTGAACACTTGATTCTTAGTCATAGAGGTTTCTCTGACTCAGTGATTAATACTATGATACAGGCTCGTAAATCTGTGTCTAGAAAGATTTTTTATCGAGTCTGGAAGACTTACATTTCTTGGTGTTCTTCTCATAAATTCTCTTTGCATTCTTTTAGAATTCCTAGAATTTTACAGTTTCTTCAGGATGGTTTGGATAAGGGTTTGTCTGCAAGCTCTTTGAAAGGTCAAATCTCTGCTCTTTCTGTTCTTTTTCACAGAAAGATTGCTAATCATCCTGATATTCATTGTTTTGTACAGGCTTTGGTTCGTATCAAGCCTGTCATTAAGTCAATCTCTCCTCCTTGGATTCTTAATTTGGTTCTGAGGGCTTTACAGGCTCCTCCGTTTGAACCTATGCATTCTCTGGATATTAAGTTACTTTCTTGGAAAGTGTTGTTCCTTTTAGCCATCTCTTCTGCTAGAAGAGTTTCTGAGTTATCTGCTCTTTCTTGTGAATCTCCTTTTCTGATATTTCATCAGGATAAGGCAGTGTTGCGGACTTCATTTAAATTTTTACCTAAGGTTGTGAATTCTAACAACATTAGTAGAGAGATTGTTGTCCCTTCATTGTGTCCTAATCCTAAATATTCTCTGGAGAAATCTTTATATTCTTTGGATGTAGTAAGAGCTTTGAAATATTATGTTGAAGCTACTAAAGGTTTTAGAAAGACTTGTAGTCTATTTGTTATCTTTTCTGGTTCCAGGAAAGGTCAGAAGGCTTCTGCCATTTCTTTGGCATCTTGGTTAAAATCTTTGATTCATCATGCTTATGTAGAGTCGGATAAGTCCCCGCCTCAAAGGATTACAGCTCATTCTACTAGGTCAGTTTCTATTTCCTGGGCTTTTAGGAATGAAGCTTCTGTTGATCAAATTTGCAAAGCAGCAACTTGGTCTTCTTTGCATACTTTTACTAAATTCTACCATTTTGATGTTTTCTCTTCTTCAGAAGCAGTTTTTGGTAGAAAAGTACTTCAGGCAGCTGTTTCAGTTTGATTCTGCTGCTTATTATTTCATTTTTTTGAGTTGGGTTGTGGATTATTTTTTCAGCGGAATTGGCTGTCTTTATTTTATCCCTCCCTCTCTAGTGACTCTTGCGTGGAAGTTCCACATCTTGGGTATCTGCTATCCCATACGTCACTAGCTCATGGACTCTTGCTAATTACATGAAAGAAAACATAATTTATGTAAGGAACTTACCTGATAAATTAATTTCTTTCATATTGGCAAGAGTCCATGAGGCCCACCCTTTTTGTGGTGGTTATGATTTTTTTGTATAAAGCACAATTATTCCAATTCCTTATCTTTTGATGCTTTCGCTCCTTTCTTATCACCCCACTTCTTGGCTATTCGTTAAACTGAATTGTGGGTGTGGTGAGGGGTGTATTTATAGGCATTTTGAGGTTTGGGAAACTTTGTCCCTCCTGGTAGGAATGTATATCCCATACGTCACTAGCTCATGGACTCTTGCTAATATGAAAGAAATGAATTTATCAGGTAAGTTCTTACATAAATTATGTTATCTATACCTATATATAATCATGTATATATATATCTGTATGTATCTATACCTATATATAATCATGTATATATGTATATATATATATATATCTGTATATATCTATACCTGTATATAATCATGTGTATATATATATATATATATATATGTATATATATATCTGTATATATCTATACCTGTATATAATTATGTGTATATATATATATATATATATATATATCTGTATATATCTATACCTATATATAATCATGTATATATATATATATATATATATATATATATATATATATATATCTGTATATCTGTATATATCTATACCTATATATAATCATGTATGTATATATATATATCTGTATATATCTATACCTGTATATAATCATGTGTATATATATATATATATATATATATAAAATCATGTATATATATATATATATATATATATATATATATATATCTGTATATATCTATACCTATATATAATCATGTATATATATATATATATATATATCTATACCTATATATAATTATATATATATCTGTATATATCTATACCTATATATAATCATGTATATATATATATATATCTGTTTATATCTATACCTATATATAATCATGCATATATATATATATATATATATATATATATCTGTATATATATATATATATATATATATATATATATATATATCTGTATATATCTATACCTATATATAATTATGTCATGCAGTGATCAAGTGCTGAGGTACGAAACATGTTTGCTAGTTGGTGTCTCTGTACACACTGAGTTAACTTTTAACTCTATTTTTTGGTGCTACAATGTGATTTTTTACTTGGATTCATTAAAGATTTTTTTACCTTTTACTGAGCAGGTGTCTGTGGACTGGTTTGCGCTATATTTTTCCTACTTGTTGTCTATATATATATATATATATATATATATATATATCTGTATATATCTATACCTATATATATTCATGTATATATATATCTGTATATATCTATACCTGTATATAATCATGTGTATATATATATATATATATGTATATATCTATAACTGTATATAATCATGTATATATATATATATATATATCGGTATAGATATATATATATATTGTACCAAAATACCATGAGATATATGTAGAAATATGCATTTATGAATAAATAGAACATATTCTGCTTTGTGAAGAACATTGCAATGTGAAATATTCATATTTTCATGTCGGGTTAGCGGACTTGAGAATATGCAATCGTTTTTACAATCGAGTGAGCTATTAGATTTTTTTCCCCACTTTTTTTCTTAATTGACTTCTATGGGTGGACAGGTTTAACGATATTCTAAGTTTGACTTTTTGTGTGTGTCGCAGGTTAGTGTGAGAGCGATAACATTTCTTTCAACTCATCATTCGAGGGCAACCCGACGCGTGCAAAAAGTTTACTTCTAGCGCAATTAGCGATCTGGCGAAAACGCTAAATAGTGCTCCACTCATAGTCTGGGCCTAAATGTTGAATAAATCTGCAACCTCAGACTCGTTTATTGGGCTAAGATTTATGTAATTTATTTATTTTTGTTTACTTAATCTTTAAATATTATAATGACATTTTTGGAAAGAACTGCAAGGACAATAACATTCTACATAAGAAGTTACATAATAACAAACATAAACATTGCATGATGTCTTTAAAATTTTGTATATGTACTGTATACGATCTTTCCAATAAAATATAATTTAAACAAAAGTAAAAGAAATAAATCCAAGCCAATGTGGCTAAATACAAATGTGTTAATGGGACACTCAAGTCAAAATTAAACGTTCATGATTCATATAGAGTATGCAATTTTGAACAACTTTACTTACATTTACAAAATGTGCAGAATCTTTTTATATTTACACTTTTTGAGTCACCAGCTCCTACTGAGCATGTGCAAGAATTCACAAACTATACGTATATGCATTTGTAATTGGCTGATGGCTGTCACATGGTACAGTGGGAGTTGAAATAGACATAACTTTGAAATTTGTTAGAAAAAAATCTACTACTCATTTGAAGTTCAGACTTAGGGGCCGATTTATTAAATGTTGGACAGACATAATCCGCTGTAGCGTATTATGTCTGCCCGACATACGCTGTCGGCATTTGACATTGCACAAGCATTTCTAGTGAAATGCTTGTGCAATGCCGCCCCCTGCAGCTTTGTGGCCAATCGGCCGTTAGCAGGGGATGTTAATCATCCCGATCGTATCTAATCGGAATGATTGTTGTCAGCCGTCTGAAGGCTTGTGGAATAAGCAGCATGACTGCTTAGTAAATCGGCTAATGTATTGTCTTTTTATTGTGCATTTGTTGATCATGCAAATTTACTGTATTTACTGGTCCTTTAAGAGAAATTAGATAAAAATTAAAGGGCATTTAAAATATTCAAAGAAAATAGTACAGACTCAAGATTCAAAATATTTAAACTTGACTACACTTAGCAAAACAGAAGAGGAAAAGGATTTAGGCATATTTCGAAGGATAGATGCAAGGGAAGAAGGCATAATTCTGTTGCTGTGTAAATCCCTAGTAATACCTCACCTTGAGTATGGAGTGCAGTTCTCGGTACAAATTTTAAAAAGGGACATTGCAGAATTAGAAAAAGTTCAGAGAAGGGCCACAAGATGTCTGACCTTTGGTTAATTTTCAGAGCAAGCTCGTAGTAACGATAACCAGCCACTTTTAATGGCTGGTTATTTATAGCGTGCTTGTCAACGGGCAAATTAGCCCTTTTGCGCGCACGCAATACATTTGCACTCCACTTGTAATCTAGCCTATAATAACATAATATATAATATTAATACATATATATAATATCAGTATAATATAAAATATATAAAATATAAATATAGTATAATAATATAATACAATAAAATAAAAATATTTTTATTTTTTTGCTGAGGGGGTTGAGTACATTATTGATCTACTGTGTATAGTTGTTAAAGCAACATAAAAGAAGTGTCCTTGCTTACCTCTTCTATATTTCTAATATCATTGAAATGGCCTTGTGAATATTATTTACGTTGTGCACATAGCTAGACTGGATGACAGTTTTTTGTTATTGCATTACTAAACCTTATGAATGTACCTACTTTACAGTTCCTCTTGATTACTATTCATGTAAGCTGTTCAGACAGTTATGTCTGATACTGACACAATTTTTGTTAAAAAGAAAAGTAAACTTTAATGAACTTACAATAAAAAAATTAAGGTTAATTTATTTAACTACATTGTTGTCTTGAACTTTAATGACTCAGGACTTACAATAAAAAAATGTTATATTAATTTAACTACATTGTTGTCTTTTATTGAAACTTGGCACTTTCTCCATGATAGCATAGCATAGGTAGGCTAAGGAGCATGCACATTTCTCAAGTACTTTCTGGTAGCAATGTTTTTAACCACGTTTTACACACAGAACTCAAGCACATTATGAATTAATTACTTAAAATGGATTGATTCCATAAAAATGGTATGACTCCTATTATCCTGTCAAACTGCATTTACGGGCTATAATTTTTCAAAACATAAATATAATTTAAAATTGTATTTATTTAAATGAATTAAATAATGAAAATCAAGAACTTAGTTACAGACTAGTAAGCATTTAAATAAAAAATAAATAAAAAGAATATAAATAAATAAAAAGAATATATATAAAAAAAGAAAAAGAAAATATATAAATAAAAAGAATATATATAAATAAATTAATAAAAAATATAAATAATTAAATCAAAAAATAAAAAGAATAAATATATATACGTATATATATTTAGATTTTTCTACTATAAGAGGATTACAGGGAATCCATTTGACTTTGTATCTGTGGGGAATGTTTTGCTTTCACAGAGGTGTCTTAAATTAATTTAGATGGATGAGTGCAGAACATATGGTTTTGTGACAAAAGCTAAAAAATGTACCTATTGTATCTGTGATATTAATTAACTCTAATTAAGGTTCCCTTTGAACAACTGGTATAGTGTAGATTTATTCCCATTGTTAAAAAACACTGATCTGCTAAACACCTAGCACCAGATTACGAATGGGGCGCTAACAGTTATGCACAATTGAAAAGTGGTTAATCGCGGGTGTTTGCGCATGTCGGCTGTAGCACTTGCATTAAAAGTTGAAAGTAAATACAAACGCATGAGCTCAATAGCGATTTTCGCTACAATGATTACCACATCCTCAGAGCTCTGGTTAACTGTTTCATGAAACAAAAACTTGTAACAAAACACAAATCAAAATACATTACAAAGTGCAGTTATACTTATAATAACACTGTCTAATTATTAAAAAAAATGCATAAAAAAGTTATAAGTAAGGGCTCAAAGATATGAGGTCTCAGGTATTGGAAAAAAATGCAGGCAAAGTGCTTTAACATAGAGATATACATATAAATGTCTAAAGATGTACCTCTGATGAAGCGCAGATACGCCTGCGCGAAACATGTCAGGTGTTCCAGTCTGTGATTACCCTATGACTGTGGTTGAATAAACTTGGATTTCCATCAGCATTCACGGTGTCTGGCAGCAGTTTCTTCCTTTTTTCTTGATTATATTTACGGCTTGAGCGTGCCATCTCCACTGCTCCCACCAACAGCCTTTATTGCAGCCTTTTGATTGACAGCCTGTTTTTCGCTTCACTAACCTACAACACCACTTGTAAGATTGTACACACCCACCGGCCGTACTTGGATCCCATCCTGAATTATCTTGGAGGACATACCCCCACGATGCAGGCTCTCTGGCATTCCTTGGTTGATTCGGAGGCTGGTTCAGAGGACGGCGGGCTACTTACCTGATAACTTCGGCAATGGTTGGGATTCTACAATATAACGCTGATGTTGTGGTGAGTAGTCGTACACCATTGTGTAAGAGGTGACCGGGGAGGTGACACAGGTGTACTCTTATAACTTTGACCGTTCTTGGGATATCTTTATCGATTTACGATAACAGTATTTAAGCACTGATTCCTTTACGGGATGCAATAATAATACTGGCAGATACAGAGCAGAGTGCTTTTGTCTTTGTTTCTTCTTAATATTGTTATATATGTTTATATGTGTATACAGATGTATTTATGTATTTATATGTATTTACAGACACACATCCTATACTATAAAAGGCCAAGTGTGTTTGTCCGAAGCTGTCATGCGCAGTAGAGACAGCACAAGGACAAACACACCTGGCCTTAGATTCCCTACCTGATCTGCCGACTGCAGCGAGAAGAAGTGGGCATGGCCGAGCGTGCGTGGGGGCGTGACCGATCATGAAGGGGCATGGCCTAGCGTGAAGGTCCGTGATGGGGCGTGGCCGGGGCCGTGAAAGGCTGTGGAGAGAGCTCAAACAGCTCAAAAGAGGGGAGAGAGAGATAAAGAAGGGAGAAAGAGACAGGGGGAGAGAGAGAGGGGGGGGGGAGAGAGAGGGGAGAGGTTGGGAGAGAGAGGGGAGAGGTTGGGAGAGAGAGGGGAGAGGTTGAGAGAGAGAGGGGAGAGAGAAAGAGGGGAGATGTGGAGAGAGAGAGAGGGAGAGAGAGAGGGGAGAGAGAAAGAGAGAGGGGGAGATAGAGAGGGGAGAGAGAGAGACAGAGGGGGGAGATAGAGAGAGGGGGGAGAGAGGGGAGAGACAGAGAGAGAGAGAAGGGGGAGAGAGAGAGGGGAGAGACAGAGAGAGAGAGGGGGGAGAGAGAGAGGGGAGAGACAGAGATAGAGAGAGGGGGGAGAGAGAGAGGGGAGAGACAGAGAGAGAGAGGGGGGAGAGAGGGGGGAGAGAGAGAGGGGAGAGACAGAGAGAGAGGGGGGAGAGAAAGAGAGAGGGGGAGAGAAAGAGAGAGGGGGGAGAGAGAGAGAAAGGGGAGATGTGGGGAGAGAGAGAAAGAGGGGACAGAGAGAGGGGAGAGAGAAAGAGAAAGGGGGAGAGAGAGAGGGGAGAGGGAGAGGTGGGGAGAGAGAGAGGGGGAGAGAAAGAAGGGGAGAGAGAAAGGGGGAGAGAGAGAGAGAGAGGGGAGAGGGAGAGGTGGGGAGAGAGGGGAGAGAGAGAGGTGGGGAGAGAGAGAGGGGGAGAGAGAAAGGGGGAGAGAGAGGGGGGAGAGAGAGAGAGACAGAGGGGGGAGATAGAGAGAGGAGAGAGAGCGGGGGGAGAGAGAGAGGGAGAGAGGGGAGAGAGACAGAGGAGAGAGAGGAGAGAGAGGAGAGAGAGAGGGGAGGGAGAGAGAGGGGGGAGAGAGAGGGGGGAGAGAGAGGGGGGAGAGAGACAGGGGGGAGATGTGGAGAGAGAGAGAGGGGAGAGAAAGAGGGGAAAGAGAGAGGGGAGAGAGAAAGAGAGAGGGGGGAGGGAGAGAGAGAGGGGAGAGAGAGAGACAGAGGGGGGAGATAGAGAGAGAGGAGAGAGAGAGGGGGGAGAGGGAGAGAGAGAGGTTGAGAGAGGGAAGAGAGAGAGGGGAGAGCGAAAGGGGGAGAGAGAGGGGAGCGAGAGAGAGGGGGAGAGAGAGAGGGGAGCGAGAGAGAGGGGAGAGAGAGAGGGAATAGAGAGAGGGGGGAGAGATAGAGAGGGGAGATAGAGAGAGGGGAGATAGAGAGAGGGGAGATATAGAGAGGGGAGAGATGGAGAGAGAGAGAGAGAGAGAGGGGGGAGAGAGAGAGGGGAGATGGAGAGAGAGAAAGAGAGAGGGGGAGAGAGAGAGGGGAGATAGAGAGGGAGATAGAGAGAGGGAGAGAGAGTGCAAAAGAGAGGGGGAAAGAGAGAGAGCAAACGAGAGGGGGGAGAGAGAGAGCTCAAAAGAGAGGGGGAGAGAGAGCTCAAAAGAGAGGGGGAGAGAGAGCGCAAAAGAGAGGGGGGAGAGAGAGAAAGCAAAAGAGAGTGGGAGGGAGAGAATGCAGGGGGTGGGACCACTGTACTGCAAAAAATGGCCCGTGTGAACGGGCTTTAGGACTAGTACACATATAAATACATATGGACACATATATAGACATATTTACAAGTGCATTGGAGCCCTTTACAGTCAAGTAGATAAAAACATGAAAAATCATTTTAATGCAATATTCATGTTAATAAAGATTTAAACTATGTATTTACTGTAAAAAATGACATTCCAATGTTCTGCACATAGCAGAATATGTTCTTTGTGTTTATAAACAGATATTCCTAGATATATCTGTATATATCTAAAACAGATATCTAATAATGTATACATACAGGGCTCAAAATTGCACTGTGGCAAGTAGTGAAAGATAGTGAGTGGATGTTAAATTAACATCTATACACTACCAAATGGACAGCAAATGTATATATTTGTAATAAGTGTATTAAAATTACTTAATTTGCTCTGGTTTAAAATAATAAATAATAAAGGGACAGTCTACACCTTAATCATCTTAAAGTCTTACCTTAGATTAAGCTGCAAATAGCCTCCTGCGCCCTATCTATATCATGCAGCAGAAACAGTAAACAAGTTATTTTACAAATATTATTGTTTCTGGGCAGTTTGAAATGGCAGCCAAGCTCCGCCCACTGATGACATCATGAGCTGGACTGCATCTATTCTCTCTGCTGAATAGCATTGGCAGTCTGTTGAATCCAACTAGTGAGCTTTTTGTGATTGGATGCCATATGCAGCCCAGATCGTGATGTCACCAGTGGGCTGCGCTTGGCAACCATTTCAAACTTGCCAGAAACAATATTTATTTTAAAATAACTTTTTTACTGTTCCTGCTGCATGATAAAGAAAGGGGTGCAGTAGGCTGTTTGCAGCTTAATCTAAGGAAAGACTTTAAGATGACTAAGGTGTAGACTGTCCCTTTTACAATTACTAAACAAAAAGGTGTTTCACAATGCCTAACCATATGCAAAAAGGGGGTTGGGTAGTGGGTGTGGTCTTGGCAGGTGATGGGTAGCCACCAATCAGCAAGCGTCACCCAGGTGCTGAACCAAAAATGGGCAGGCTCCTAACCTTACATTCCTGCTTTTTCAATTAAAGATTCAAAGAGAGCAAAGAAAAAGTGATAATAAGAGTAAATTAGAAAGTTGTTTAAAATTGCATGCTTTATCTGAATCATGAACAAAAAAATTGGGTTTTATATCCCTTTAAGGGGTTACAGTTGCAGCAATGAGAATTTGTGTTGGCAAAAAGGGAGCCAGACCTGATAAACCCATGCAAATATTGTGACCCTTCAATAATTCAACAAAATTAGTTGAATTGATAGATACACTAGTAAACACTCTTTACTTTGAAGGCGAGATACTAAATAGAGAATAAGAGGAAAAGAGACTGCAAATAAAATGTAACCTTTATTATGTACAAATAAAAATACAGAAGACATACAATGGTCTGCCCAAAATTATTGTGAGGATAAAAAGGATAATATTAATTAGTTCTACAGCCTAGGATGTAGATGAAAATCCATTGCTGAGTAACCACATAAAGGGTTAGATTACGAGTGGTCCACTAAGTGTAACGAGCGATTGATAAGGGGTATTTCACGGCTCTTTGCATGCATTGGGAATAGCGTGCATATTACGAGTTGAAATTAATTGCATTCACTTGAGCGCAATTGAATTGAATGCGCATCAGGTTAGAGTGACTTCAGAGCGCTGGTTAACAAGACAAAAAAACCTCATCAAAATTTCATTTATTTAAAAGTACAATTACACTCATAATAACAAAGTCTGATAAAAAAATATTTTTAAAAAATGCATTAAAAAGTTTTAAGGGCTCAAAAATATGAGGTCAGATGTGTTAGAAAAAAAAGGAATGCAAACGGCTTTAACTTAGAGATATATACTTACACATTGATTTACAAAATACAATCAGGGGAGAAAAGGAAAAGCGAATTCCCCTGATTGTAAAAAAGAATATACATGTAGCACTCTCATAATCCCATTTTGACAGGAAAAGTATTGGAGTGTGTGTATAGTGTTTTGTTTAACTGTTTCACAGTCTTGGCATTAAAACGATCAATCTTTCGGCTAGATTACGAGTTTTGCGTTATGAGTAAAAAAGCAGCGTTAAGGCTCATAACGCTGCTTTTTCACTACCGCTGCTATTACGAGTCTTGTAGGTACAGCTGTCCCGCACACTTTTTTGGCCGTACCGCAAATTAACTTACGCAATTTGCGTAAAGTCTTTTTTCAATGGGACTTGCATAGTGCTGGTATTACAAGCTTTTTACTTTAGGCCAAAACGTGAGCGGTACAGCCTATCCCACAAGATTCGTAACGCATTCTAAAGTCAGTAGTTATGAGTTTTACACTACAAAGCTGTAGCATAAAACTCATAACTAAAATGTTAAAAAGTACACTAACACCCATAAACTACCTATTCACCCCTAAACCGAGGCCCTCCCACATCGCAAACACTAAAATAAAATTATTAACCCCTAATCTGCTACACTACCGCATCGCAAACACTAGTTACATATTATTAACCCCTAATCTGCTGTCCCTAACATCGCCGCCACCTACCTTAATTTATTAACCCCTAATCTGCCGTCCCCAACGTCGCCGCCATTATACTAAAGTTATTAACCCCTAAACCGCCACACTTCCGCCTCGCAAACACTAGTTAAATATTATTAACCCCTAATCTGCCGTCCGTAACATCGCCGCAACCTACATTACAGTTATTAACCCCTAATCTGCCGCCCCCAACATCACTGCCACTACACTAAATTTATTAACCCCTAAACCTAAGTCTAACCCTAACACCCCCTAACTTAAATATAATTAAAATAAATCTAAAGAAAACCTACTATTAATAACTAAATAATTCCTATTTGAAACTAAATACTTACCTGTAAAATAAACCCTAAGCTAGCTACAATATAACTAATAGTTACATTGTAGCTAGCTTAGGGTTTATTTTTATTTTACAGGCAAGTTTGTATTTATTTTAACTAGGTAAAATAGTTACTAAATAGTTATTAACTATTTAATAACTACCTAGCTAAAATAAATACAAATTTACCTGTAAAATAAAACCTAACCTGAGTTACACTAACACCTAACCTTACACTAGAATTAAATAAATTACCTAAAATAAATACAATTAACTAAATTAAATACAATTAACTAAATGAAATACAAATACCTAAATTACAAAAAAACTAAATAAAAAACAAATTACAAGATATTTAAACTAATTACACCTAATCTAATAGCCCTATCAAAATAAAAAAAGCCCCCCCAAAATAAAAAAAAAAACCCTAGCCTAAACGAAACTACCAATAGCCCTTAAAAGGGCCTGTTGCGGGGCATTGCCCCAAATAAATCAGCTCTTTTACCTGTAAAAAAAATACAAACAACCCCCAACAGTAAAACCCACCACCCACACAACCAACCCCCCAAATAAAACCCTAACTAAAAAAACCTAAGCTCCCCATTGCCATGAAAAGGGCATTTGGGTGGGCATTGCCCTTAAAAGGGCATTTAGCTCTATTGCTGCCCAAAACCCTAACCTAAAAATAAAACCCACCCAATAAACCCTTAAAAAAAACCTAACACTAACCCCTGAAGATCCACTTACAGTTTTGAAGACCCGACATCCATCGTCAATGAAGCCTGGAGAAGTCCTCAACAAAGCGGCAAGAAGTCCTCAACGAAGCCGGTAGAAGTGGTCCTCTAGACGGGCAGAAGTCTTCATCCAGACGGCATCTTCTATCTTCATCAATCCGGCGAGGAACGGGTCCATCTTCAAGACATCCAGCATGGAGCATCCTCTTCTTCCGACGAATGAAGGTTCCTTTAAGTGATGTCATCCAAGATGGCGTCCCTTAGATTCCGATTGGCTGATAGAATTCTATTAGCCAATCGGAATTAAGGTTGAAAAAATTCTATTGGCTGATGCAATCAGCTAATAGGATTGAACATCAATCCTATTGGCTGATCCAATCAGCCAATAGGATTGAGCTCGCATTCTATTGGCTGATGGAGATCGTTTTGAGATCCGCGGCCGCAATGTTTGGCGATGTTAGGCGAGCGTATTGACACTTGTGAATGCAATATAGTTGACGCTTTGATACATATCCCCCCAAGACACTTTTTAGTTAATGGGATGTTAAACCCCAAAATGTTCTTCTGTGATTCAGACAGAGGATACAATTTTAAAAAGTTTCCAATTTACTTCAAATATCAAATTAGCTTTGTTCCCCTTCCTATTCTTTGTTGAAGAGATACCTAGGTAGCATCTGAAGCACTACATGGCAGGAAATAGTGCATCCCTCTAGTGCTCTTGCTAATAACATTCTTGCAAAACTGCTGCCATATAGTGCTCCTAACATGTGCACGCTCCTGAGCTTATGTCCCTGCTTTTTAACAAAAGATACCAAGAGAACAAAAAAATAGAAGTCCATTAGAAGGACCAAGTACGGGGCGATGAGCATCAGACTGTTGTTTACTAACAATCATCGATGACGCTGCTATTCGTGTTTTTCCCAACTTTATATATATCAGTTCACTAAACGCCGCCACTATACTAAAATGTTTAACCCCTATCCCGCCACCACCGCAACCTAAATAAAGTTATTAAACCCTATCCCGCCGCTCCCGACACTGCTGCAACCTAAATAAACTTATTAACCCCTAAACCATCAGCCCCCCACATTGCCAAAAACTAAATGAAGCTATTGACCCCTAAACCTAACAACCCCTTAACTTAAAATTAAAATTACAAGATCCCGATCTTAATATAAATTAAAACTTACCTGTAGAATTAAAATAAACTAATTTTAAACTATTAATTAACCTACCCTAACTATTATAGTAAAATGAAATTAAAATACCAATTAAATAAACTAAATTACATATTATATAAACCTAACCCTACTAAAATTATTTAAATATACGATTAAACATTATTAAAAGTACTAAATTACAAAAACAAACACTAAATTACAAAAAATAAAAAAATCAAATGATCAAAAATAAAATAGAATTACACCTAATCTAATAGCCCTATCAAAATAAAAAAGCCCTCCCAAAATAAAAAACCCTAGCCTACAATAAACTACCAATGGCCCTTAAAAGGATCTTTTGTGGGTCATTGCCCCAAAGATATCAGCTTTTTTACCTGTAAAAAAAAATACAAACATCCCCAACAGTAAAACCCACCACCCAACCAACCCCCCCAAATAAAAACCTAAGCTACCCATTGCCCTGAAAAGGGCATTTGTATAGGCATTGCCCTTAAAAGGGCATTTAGCTCTTTTACATTGCCCAGACCCTAATCTAAAAATAAAACCAACCCAAAAAACCCTTAAATAAACCTAACACTAACCCCCGACGATCCACTTAAAGTTCTTGAAGTCTTGCTTGAAGGATCCATCCAGCCAGCAAAGTCATCATCCATGCGGCAAGAAGTCCTCATCCAGGCGGCCTTTTCTATCTTCATCCAGCCGGCAGAGTCTTTATCCAGCCGGCGAAGTCTTCATCCAGGCAGCCTCTTCTATCTTCATTCAGCCGGCGTGGAGCGGGTCCATCCTGAAGACATCCGACGCGGAGCTCCTCTTCTTACGGTCGCCACTATAGACTGAAGCTTCAATGCAAGGGACGCGATTCAAGATAGCGTCCCTTGCATTCCTATTGGCTGATTTGAGTGTTAAATTCAAATCAGCCAATAGGATGCAAGCTTCTGAAATCCTATTGGCTTTTTTAATAAAAAAATAAGATACATTTTTTTTTAATTCAAAAATAAAAATAATATTCTTTATTTTGGAAGCAGTTGGAGGATATTTTGAAAATGAACCAGAGGTCTGACCTCTGTTTAATTTTCCTAGCGCTAATTGCTACTGCAAGCTTGCGGTAGCAATAACCAGCCAATTGTAATGGCTGGTTATTCATCACGCGCCCGCAAACGGACAGATTTATTTGCCCATATACTGGGGCACAATAAATTAGCGCTTCACTGGTAATCTAGCGTGTGTTAAAGTCTGTGAATCTCTGCTGTTTAATGCTGTAATAGGCCAATGTATCTATTCTGTGAGTGAGCTATATGTTCCATATCTTTTTAGATGTTTTAATAGCTATGGTAGCTACTGCACTCCAATGGCACAAATTAATTGTTTGTTTTTTCCCTAAAGGTTGGGGGCCAATTTATTAAATGTAGCTATAGTAAATCATGTCCGCTCGACAACGCTAAATGCCGACAGCATACACTGTCAGCATTTAACATTGCACAAGCATTTCTAGTGAAATGCTTGCGCAATGCCGCCCTCTGCTAACTGTCAGTCAATTGGCCGCTAGCAGAGGCTGTCAATCATCCTGATCATATCTTATGACCGCTGCGTCTTAACTTCCGTTTCAGGCGAGTCTGAAGTGATGGGTCTCCGAAGCAGCGTGCTATGATTGCTACGGTCAGCCCTGCATCAATTAACTTGGAGTCTCAGGCCCCCTAGGTTATGCCAGTCAGGCTCGAAACATAATAAGCACTGCGAGCGTTAACAAAGATTCCAACGCAGCTCTAATACGAGGTGCATGATAGATCTATAGTCATTATGATTTTTTTGTTTTTTTTACCAAAGTTCAAAAAGAGGCGCAAAGGGTTAAAAAATAATCACTTCAGGGAAAATTAAGATAACTGAACAATGGAATGCTCATTTAACTTTAATTAATGTTAGGCATTATACATAAGAATATATTACTATTAGAAAGAAAAAAAAAAAATAGTTGTGATTAGCTAAAGAAATAATGTAAAAAAAAAAAACGAATGTGAAACATACAGAGAAATTCCGTTTTTATGATTACGTTAAAATCATACTGAAAATGTGTGACGTACTAGGGCTAGATATACTAATAAATCCGATTATCCATATTGCACAATACTGAAGCACTTGATGGATTTCTCCATCCGCAGTGTATGTCGCATAGGGGTGTTACCTGTGTTTATGTACACATTACGTAGTGCTCAACAAAAATCAGAAATGAATAAATCAGATGCTGAAAACCCCCCACTAAGTACTTGTAATTTAAATCGCATATAAATTAATGAGAAAATATGGGCTAGATTACAAGTGGCGCTGTATATATTTTTTCATGATCTTGAAAACTCTGCTAGAGTTAAGCTTTTTGCGCTAGTCAGGTTGCATTCATATTACAATAAAAAAAAAACGTATTTTGCGCTAGGGGTACCCTAAATCCCGCCTAAAGTTGACATTTGCAATCTTGTTTTCACATTCCCCTATAGAAGTCAATGGAGAAAAAGAAAAGTTGAAAAAAACACCCACTCTCTCACACAAACACCATGACATTTTCGCAATATCGCTAACCCGACATGAAAATATGTATATTTCATATTCCAATGTGCTTTAAAATGTTTTTTTTTTAATATGCGCATAACCGATTGCATACTGTAATATGCGCAAAAAATGATTGCATACTGTAATATGCGGATACCTGACATGAAAAATATGTATACATATATATTAATGTAGTTATATGTGTATATGTCTGTAAATACATATGTACACATAATAATGCATTGATACATATATACACATAATAATGCATTGATACATATGTACACATAATAATGCATTGATACATATATGTACACATAATAATGCATTGATACATATATACACGTAATAATGCATTGATACATATATACACATAATAATGCATTGATACATATATACACATAATAATGCATTGATACATATATACACATAATAATGCATTGATACATATGTACACATAATAATGCATTGATACATATATGTACACATAATAATGCATTGATACATATATACACGTAATAATGCATTGATACATATGTACACATAATAATGCATTGATACATATATACACATAATAATGCATTGATACATATGTACACATAATAATGCATTGATACATATATACACATAATAATGCATTGATACATATATATACACATAATAATGCATTGATACATATGTACACATAATAATGCATTGATACATATATACACATAATAATGCATTGATACATATATACACATAATAATGCATTGATACATATATACACATAATAATGCATTGATACATATATACACATAATAATGCATTGATACATATGTACACATAATAATGCATTGATACATATGTACACATAATAATGCATTGATACATATATACACATAATAATGCATTGATACATATGTACACATAATAATGCATTGATACATATATACACATAATAATGCATTGATACATATATACACATAATAATGCATTGATACATATATACACATAATAATGCATTGATACATATGTACACATAATAATGCATTGATACATATATACACATAATAATGCATTGATACATATATACACATAATAATGCATTGATACATATGTACACATAATAATGCATTGATACATATGTACACATAATAATGCATTGATACATATACACACATAATAATGCATTGATACATATGTACACATAATAATGCATTTATACATATATATACACATAATAATGCATTGATACATATATACACATAATAATGCATTGATACATATATACACATAATAATGCATTGATACATATGTACACATAATAATGCATTGTTACATATATACACATAATAATGCATTGATACATATATGTATACATAATAATGCATTGATACATATGTACACATAATAATGCATTGATACATATATACACATAATAATGCATTGATACATATATACACATAATAATGCATTGATATATATATACACATAATAATGCATTGATACATATATGTATACATAATAATGCATTGATACATATGTACACATAATAATGCATTGATACATATGTACACATAATAATGCATTGATACATATATACACATAATAATGCATTGATACATATATACACATAATAATGCATTGATACATATATACACATAATAATGCATTGATATATATATACACATAATAATGCATTGATATATATATATACACATAATAATGCATTGATATATATACACATAATAATGCATTGATACATATATACACATAATAATGCATTGATACATATGTACACATAATAATGCATTTATACATATATACACATAATAATGCATTGATATATATATACACATAATAATGCATTGATACATATGTACACATAATAATGCATTGATACATATATACACATAATAATGCATTGATACATATGTACACATAATAATGCATTGATACATATATACACATAATAATGCATTGATACATATGTACACATAATAATGCATTGATACATATATACACATAATAATGCATTGATACATATATACACATAATAATGCATTTATACATATATACACATAATAATGCATTGATATATATATACACATAATAATGCATTGATATATATATACACATAATAATGCATTGATACATATATACACATAATAATGCATTGATACATATGTACACATAATAATGCATTGATACATATATACACATAATAATGCATTGATACATATATACACATAATAATGCATTGATACATATATACACATAATAATGCATTGGTACATATGTACACATAATAATGCATTGATACATATGTACACATAATAATGCATTGATACATATGTATACATAATAATGCATTGATACATATATACACATAATAATGCATTGATACATATATACACATAATAATGCATTGATACATATGTATACATAATAATGCATTGATACATATATACACATAATAATGCATTGATACATATATACACATAATAATGCATTGGTACATATGTACACATAATAATGCATTGATACATATGTACACATAATAATGCATTGATACATATGTATACATAATAATGCATTGATACATATATACACATAATAATGCATTGATACATATATACACATAATAATGCATTGATACATATGTACACATAATAATGCATTGATACATATGTATACATAATAATGCATTGATACATATATACACATAATAATGCATTGATACATATGTATACATAATAATGCATTGATATATATATATACACATAATAATGCATTTATACATATATACACATAATAATGCATTGATATATATATACACATAATAATGCATTGATACATATATACACACATAATAATGCATTGATATATATATACACATAATAATGCATTGATATATATGTACACATAATAATGCATTGATACATATGTACACATAATAATGCATTGATACATATGTACACATAATAATGCATTTATACATATATACACATAATAATGCATTGATACATATATATACACATAATAATGCATTGATACATATATACACATAATAATGCATTGATACATATATATACATATAATAATGCATTGATACATATATACACATAATAATGCATTGATACATATATACACATAATAATGCATTGATACATATACACATAATAATGCATTGATACATATATACACATAATAATGCATTGATACATATATACACATAATAATGCATTGATACATATATACACATAATAATGCATTGATACATATATACACATAATAATGCATTGATACATATACACATAATAATGCATTGATACATATGTACACATAATAATGCATTGATACATATATATACATAATAATGCATTGATACATATATACACATAATAATGCATTGATACATATATACACATAATAATGCATTGATACATATATACACATAATAATGCATTGATACATATATATACATAATAATGCATTGATACATATATACACATAATAATGCATTGATACATATATACACATAATAATGCATTGATACATATACACATAATAATGCATTGATACATATGTACACATAATAATGCATTGATACATATATGTATACATAATAATGCATTGATACATATATACATATAATAATGCATTGATACATATACACATAATAATGCATTGATACATATGTACACATAATAATGCATTGATACATATATGTACACATAATAATGCATTGATACATATATACACATAATAATGCATTGATACATATATACACATAATAATGCATTGATACATATATACATATAATAATGCATTGATACATATGTACACATAATAATGCATTGATATATATATATACACATAATAATGCATTGATACATATATACACATAATAATGCATTGATACATATATACACATAATAATGCATTGATACATATATACACATAATAATGCATTGATACATATGTACACATAATAATGCATTGATACATATATATACACATAATAATGCATTGATACATATATACACATAATAATGCATTGATACATATATACACATAATAATGCATTGATACATATATACACATAATAATGCATTGATACATATATACACATAATAATGCATTGATACATATATATACACATAATAATGCATTGATATATATATACACATAATAATGCATTGATATATATATATACACATAATAATGCATTGATACATATATACATATAATAATGCATTGATACATATATACACATAATAATGCATTGATACATATTACACATAATAATGCATTGATACATATATACACATAATAATGCATTGATACAAATATACACATAATAATGCATTGATACAATATATACACATAATAATGGATTGATACATTTGAATAATCATGATTGATAATAATACAATTAATAATGCATTGATACCATATATACACATAATAATGCAATTGATACATATATACACATAATAAGATGCATTGAAACTATATACACATAATAATGCATTGATACATATATACACATAGTAATGCATTGATACATACTATACACATAGATAATGCATTGATACATATATACACATAATACTGCATTGATACATATATACACATAATAATGCAATGGTACATATCTACACATAATAAATGCATTGATACCTATATTATTAACATAATAATGTTGATAATATAAAAACATGATCGATACATATATACACATAACTAATGGCATTGATACATATATACACATAATCATGCAATGATACATATGTACACGATAATAATGCATTGATACATATATTACACATAATAATGCATTGATACACTATATAACATATTAATAATGCATTGATACAAATGTACACGATATAATGCATTGATACATATGTACACATAATAATGCATTGATACATATATATAACTTAATAATGCATTGATACATATATACACACTAATAATGCATTGATCCATATATACTACATAATAATGCATTGATACATATATACACATAATAATGCATTGATACATATATACACATAATAATGCATTGATACATATATACACATAATAATGCATTGATACATATATACACATAATAATGCATTGATACATATATACACATAATAATGCATTGATACATATATACACATAATAATGCATTGATACATATACACATAATAATGCATTGATACATATGTACACATAATAATGCATTGATACATATATGTATACATAATAATGCATTGATACATATATACATATAATAATGCATTGATACATATACACATAATAATGCATTGATACATATGTACACATAATAATGCATTGATACATATATGTATACATAATAATGCATTGATACATATATACATATAATAATGCATTGATACATATACACATAATAATGCATTGATACATATATACACATAATAATGCATTGATACATATATATACATAATAATGCATTGATACATATATACACATAATAATGCATTGATACATATATACACATAATAATGCATTGATACATATATACACATAATAATGCATTGATACATATATACACATAATAATGCATTGATACATATATACACATAATAATGCATTGATACATATATACACATAATAATGCATTGATACATATATACACATAATAATGCATTGATACATATATACACATAATAATGCATTGATACATATATACACATAATAATGCATTGATACATATATACACATAATAATGCATTGATACATATATACACATAATAATGCATTGATACATATATACACATAATAATGCATTGATACATATAGTACACATAATAATGCATTGATACATATATACACATAATAATGCATTGATACATATATACACATAATAATGCATTGATACATATATACACATAATAATGCATTGATACATATATACACATAATAATGCATTGATATATATATGTACACATAATAATGCATTGATACATATATACACATAATAATGCATTGATACATATATATACACATAATAATGCATTGATACATATATACACATAATAATGCATTGATATATATATATATACACATAATAATGCATTGATAAATATATACACATAATAATGCATTGATACATATACACACATAATAATGCATTGATACATATATACACATAATAATGCATTGATACATATATACACATAATAATGCATTGATACATATACACATAATAATGCATTGATACATATATACACATAATAATGCATTGATACATATATACACATAATAATGCATTGATACATATATACACATAATAATGCATTGATACATATTACACATAATAATGCATTGATACATATATACACATAATAATGCATTGATACATATGTACACATAATAATGCATTGATACATATATACACATAATAATGCATTGATACATATATACACATAATAATGCATTGATACATATATACACATAATAATGCATTGATACATATATACACATAATAATGCATTGATACATATATACACATAATAATGCATTGATACATATATACACATAATAATGCATTGATATATATATACACATAATAATGCATTGATACATATATACACATAATAATGCATTGATACATATACACACATAATGCATTGATACATATATACACATAATAATGCATTGATACATATATACACATAATAATGCATTGATACATATATATACACATAATAATGCATTGATACATATATATACACATAATAATGCATTGATACATATATATACACATAATAATGCATTGATACATATATACACATAATAATGCATTGATACATATATATATACACATAATAATGCATTTATACATATGTACACATAATAATGCATTGATACATATATACACACAATAATGCATTGATACATATATACACATAATAATGCATTGATACATATATATACATAATAATGCATTGATACATATATACACATAATAATGCATTGATACATATATACACATAATAATGCATTGATACATATATACACATAATAATGCATTGATACATATATACACATAATAATGCATTGATACATATGTACACATAATAATGCATTGATACATATATACACATAATAATGCATTGATACATATATATACACATAATAATGCATTGATACATATATACACATAATAATGCATTGATACATATATATACACATAATAATGCATTGATACATATATACACATAAAATGCATTGATAAATATATACACATAATAATGCATTGATTAAATATATACACATAATAATGCATTGATACATATATACACATAATAATGCATTGATACATATGTACACATATAAATGCATTGATACACTATAACATAATAATGCATTGATACATATATACACATAATAAATGCATTGATACTATATTACACATAATAATGCATTGATATATATATATACACATAATAATGCATTGATACATATTTACACATAATAATGCATTGATACATATATACACATAATAATGCATTGATACATATACACATAATAATGCATTGATACATATATACACATAATAATGCATTGATACATATATACACATAATAATGCATTGATACATATACACATAATAATGCATTGATACATATATACACATAATAATGCATTGATACATATACACATAATAATGCATTGATACATATGTACACATAATAATGCATTGATACATATATGTATACATAATAATGCATTGATACATATTCATATAATAATGCATTGATACATAACAATATAATGCATTGATACATATGTACACATAATAATGCATTGATACATATATGTATACTTAATTGCATGATACATTATACATATAATAATGCTTGATACATATACACATAATAATGCATTGATACATATGTACACATAATAATGCATTGATACATATGTACACATAATAATGCATTGATACATATATACACATAATAATGCATTGATACATTATACACATAATAATGCATTGATACATATATACACATAATAATGCATTGATACATATATACACATATTAATGCATTGATACATATATACACATAATAATGCATTGATACATATATACACATAATAATGCATTGATACATATATACACATAATAATGCATTGATACATATATACACATAATAATGCATTGATATATATATATATATACACATAATAATGCATTGATACATATGTACACATAATAATGCATTGATACATATATACACATAATAATGCATTGATACATATATACACATAATAATGCATTGATACATATATACACATAATAATGCATTGATACATATATACACATAATAATGCATTGATACATATATACACATAATAATGCATTGATACATATATACACATAATAATGCAGTTGATATATATATACACATAATAATGCATTGATACATATATACACATAATAATGCATTGATACATATATATACACATAATAATGCATATATATATATATACACATAATAATGCATTGATACATATATACACATAATAATGCATTGATACATATATACACATAATAATGCATTGATACATATATACACATAATAATGCATTGATATATATATATATACACATAATAATGCATTGATACATATATACACATAATAATGCATTGATAGCATATATACACATAATAATGCATTGATACATATATTACACATATCAATGCATTGATACATATATACACATAATAATGCATTGATACATATATACACATAATAATGCATTGATACATATATACACATAATAATGCATTGATACATATGTACACAAAATAATGCATTGATAACTATATATACACATAATAATGCATTGATACATATATACACATAATAATGCATTGATACATATATACACATAATAATGCATTGATACATATATACACATAATAATGCATTGATACATATGTACACATAATAATGCATTGATACATATATACACATAATAATGCATTGATACATATATATACACATAATAATGCATTGATACATATATACATATAATAATGCATTGATACATATATACACATAATAATGCATTGATACATATATACACATAATAATGCATTGATACATATACACATAATAATGCATTGATACATATATACACATAATAATTGCATTGATACATATATACACATAATAATGCATTGATACATATATACACATAATAATGCATTGATACATATATACACATAATGCATTGATACATATACACATAATAATGCATTGATACATATGTACACATAATAATGCATTGATACATATATGTATACATAATAATGCATTGATACATATATACATATAATAATGCATTGATACATATACACATAATAATGCATTGATACATATGTACACATAATAATGCATTGATACATATATGTATACATAATAATGCATTGATACATATATACATATAATAATGCATTGATACATATACACATAATAATGCATTGATACATATGTACACATAATAATGCATTATTATGTGTATATATGTATCAATGCATTGATACATATATACACATAATAATGCATTGATACATATATACACATATAATGCATTGATACATATATACACACATAATAAGCATTGATACATATATACACATAATAATGCATTTGATACATATATACACATAATAATGCATTGATATATATATATACACATAATAATGCATTGATACATATATACACATAATAATGCATTGATACATATATACACATAATAATGCATTGATACATATATACACATAATAATGCATTGATACATATATACACATAATAATGCATTGATACATATAACAATAATAATGCATTGATACATATATACACATAATAATGCATTGATACATATACACATAATAATGCATTGATACATATATACACATAATAATGCATTGATACATATATACACATAATAATGCATTGATACATATATACACATAATAATGCATTGATACAGATATACACATAATAATGCATTGATACATATATACACATAATAATGCATTGATACATATATATACACATAATAATGCATTGATACATATATACACATAATAATGCATTGATACATATATATACACATAATAATGCATTGATACATATATATACACATAATAATGCATTTACATATGTACACATAATAATGCATTGATACATATATACACACAATAATGCATTGATACATATATACACATAATAATGCATTGATACATATATACATAATAATGCATTGATACATATATACACATAATAATGCATTGATACATATATACACATAATAATGCATTGATACATATATACACATAATAATGCATTGATACATATATACATAATAATGCATTGATACATATATACACACATAATAATGCATTGATATATATATATACACATAATAATGCATTGATATATATATGTACACATAATAATGCATTGATACATATATACACATAATAATGCATTGATACATATATACACATAATAATGCATTGATATATATATACACATAATAATGCATTGATATATATATATACACATATAATGCATTGATACATATATACATATAATAATGCATTGATACATATGTACACATAATAATGCATTGATACATATATACACATAATAATGCATTGATACATATATACATAATAATGCATTGATACATATATACACATAATAATGCATTTATACATATATACACATAATAATGCATTGATATATATATACACATAATAATGTATTGATACATATGTACACATAATAATGCATTGATACATATATACACATAATAATGCATTGATACATATGTACACATAATAATGCATTGATACATATATACACATAATAATGCATTGATACATATATACACACATAATAATGCATTGATATATATATACACATAATAATGCATTGATACATATATACACATAATAATGCATTGATATATATATATACACATAATAATGCATTGATATAAATGTACACATAATAATGCATTGATAC